>NC_056745.1:292708599-292871649 GCF_019279795.1 Protopterus annectens
CCACTTCTGCAAATTTGTTTATAGGGAAAAAAATTCTCTTGACCGTTATGGGGAATCTACCCTTTTTTCCACTGTAGAGCGATCTCGTAGTTAGTATATTTAGTTGGGGGAGTGAAGATCCCCACTCGATTGGGGTTTGAAAGGATTTTTTTTTGTCCAGCCAAGTGAAATTTTTCCCTATGAAAAAATTTGCAGAAGTGGCTAGTCGCAGTTTACAGCTTTCTTTGTTTAGGTGTATACAGTCAGCTTTTGGATTGTCTCTTCTTCAGTCCAGTTGGGTGCATGGACACATCTCAGCCTCTTCAAAGTAGCTATCTTGATCCTGCGATGAAAAATGCAAAAAACAGAGAAATGCTAAATGAGGTCCCACTCAGTCTGCAGCTAGCAATGGTCTGATCTGTAAATTTATGAAAATCATTATTTGAAAGTGGAGCTGATATAATTTTATCAGATCATTGGAAGGTAACAGACATGTGCCACACATGGAACCATTTAGCAAAACCTATTGGGTGTTTGCACAGCACACCTGGGTATTATACAACATGTAGCCACTTTATGCAGAGAAGCACAAATGAGATTCCAAAACCTAGAAGTTTAATGAATCTCATTAACTATGTATGCTGCAAATGGTACTTAAAAGTGGGTGCACATTAGGTGCACTTTGTTTCTGTGATGCAGAGCGAGAGGTGCGTTGGCTCTTGGTAGCATCTTGTTTTGAGCATCTGTTAAAGTTAGTCATCTCAAAGGTACTTGTTAAATTTTTACTCAAACTGTGAGCTTTAACAGAATTAGTTGTAAGTTACTGGACTGATGTTTAGTTGACCTTTATGCATACAAGTGTCGCTATTTTAATTAATTGATTTCATTCACATATGCAGTTGTATCGACAGAATTACATTGCAAGCATGAACAGTATGTAAAGGCAGATTTACAAATTATCCATACTATATGTGGCCTACCCATGAATCCTGAGTTTTCCCAACGCTTTCTTAATGTTGTGCAATTGTTAGTTTGTGTAGCATTTTAATGTGAAATGTATTCAGATTCCTGTGGCATGATGCTGTTGTCTTTGGACCTCCATTCAACATATATGCCATGTGAGGGGTTCTAATCATACACACAGACTCTGAAGATATTGCAAGTTATGTATGAAAACATCATTATTACTGTTTATATGTTACATACGTATTTTGCCTCAGACAGTGTTGTACAAACCTTTGCATGCCCAGGAATGCATACTGTTTATATGTTGACTTATGCTGCCCACATAGTCAACTGCATAAATGGGTTCACACAGAATATGATCATGTGAATATCACTGTCTTTCAGATGACCAACCATCCTAGGGGTGACAACTTCTCCCCACAGGAAAAAAAAATAATTCTTGATGCTCTCTGACAGCATAGATGGAAGCCCCTTGGCCATTCTGGTGATACAGTTTGGAGACATGAAATCTGGACTGAGTTCATCAACATGATAAATGCAGTTGGAGGCCACAACAGATCCTGTGATGCCTGTAGGTACTGCTGCTCAGATATGATCCCTCATGCAGCCAACAGAGTAAGACGATATGAGAGATAAAGGAATGCCACCAGTGGTGTAACACAATTGACACCCCTTGATGGCATCACAATATTTCTGGCCTTACCACAAGAGGGAAGTGACACATAGCCAGGAGTGGGATTGAAACTGGAGTTCCCAGCTGAACATGCATGGCTTTCTTTCCATGACATGGCTGAGTACAGAGACAATCACTGCATATTGTTGTAGCATGCATATTCATGTATCGTAATTTTTGATTTACAGGGGCAGAATTAAGCCATGTAAACAGATCCACACAGGGTGAGGATGATTAATGTAAGTCTAATGACATGTATTCATACAACTGCAGTACATACAGAGCAGTCCAACCAATAAGTGTAATGCTGTTTGAATTAATATTCACAGGTCTATCTACTCAGTAAAACACCAGGGAGCAGTAGGCGAGTGTCTCCATATCGTGTTAGTGTAACCACTACCTTTCATTGTTTCAATCTCATTGCATGACACTGATGTTTATCATCATATTGTTATTTCCCTGACATTGTTACAATACATGTACATCGAGTGTGGGGCCAAGTCATGCAGGTTCAAGTTCAATTTTGTATATGTGATGCTGTCAGTAATGTTTTTGCCACATACATGACTGTGCTGTTTTTCTCTTTACTTTACCACTGCAGAATCCACAGTACAACCCACAGACTTCCACAGTGGGACTCTGTCAGTGGTATGCTATTAACTATGTTTCACACATGTCATTGGTGTTAATCATGTTGTCATCCACCATTAATACTATGTTCTTCCCATTCCTAGGTCAGACTGCATCAACCTCATCAACTGCACATCTAAGTGATATGTGTATGTCTGTATGTTTAACTGTGTTCACATGGTTAATGGTGGCAATCATTTGATCTCTAATGTTGATTTTTTTGTTACAATAAGTGAAGTTTATCCCTCTTCAACAGCACCATCTTTCTATGAGAAGTTGTCAGGTGTGCATTTTTTTTACTCAAATGATTTTTATTTTGATGAAATAACACAATAATTTAATACATTCATAACATTCAATAACTATTTAAAGTATTTACATTCAGCCTGACAAAAAGGATTCAGATAAAAACATTTGTAGTTAAATAATAAGTTAATATATAAACTATGATAGTTAGGAAGAGTCTGGCTCCATCTGAAGGGTATCAATCAAATTCAAAGCTTTCCTCTATGGACTATTAACCAATGGCTTAGGAAAAGTTCTTAACTCTTTAGTTCTTTTTTCCATTAGTATGCATTTCTTCAGTGATGACAGGAATTCCTCCACTGTGGGTGCTACATTAGAGTTCCATCTTCTAGTTATACATTTTCTGGTTATTGCTAACATTGTCCACAACAAATATAGGTCATCTTTCTTCATATTATTACTATTAACAACATTCATGCGTGAATGGGCGCACCTTCATTGAAGGCTGTGTGTCAGGGCTGGTAACTCGGCACATAAAAATCAACTACCAATCATTAGCGGACTGGAGTTCCGCTGTGGCGACCCCTAACCGGGAAAAGCCGAAAGACACAAACAAACAACATTCAATAAAATTAAAGACTTTGTCAAAACAAATATATCAGTATAGATAACTTGAAGAAATGTGTTAATCTCATTCCAATATGGTTTAATATTAGAACAGTCATAAAAAATATGAGACCAGTCAGCATTAGTGGACAGAAGATCTCCAACATAACTTGCTTTTTGAAGGGTTCATTTTTGAGAGTTTCTCAGTTGTCAAAAAGGATCTGTGTAGAAATTTCCAATGAAAAATCCTCCAGAATTGTGAGTAAGAAGTTAGTTTAACTGAAAATAATATGTTTGTTTTATCTTCCATTGATAATGATCCTTGAAACCCTTTAGTTAGATATTGCCAGTAAGAATCTTTAGGAGCTGTCATATAAACAATTAAAGCATTATATAGATATGACAATTCATTCTTAACATTAATATTATTATATAGAATTCCAAAAATCCAGTTTATAATTTTTGGTATGGTTTTGAAGGATGAGTTATATATTATTCTACACAGATCCTTAGTGTATGCTGTAACACTCGGAAGAACCAACCAGTCATTAGGGAATAGGCCATAAGTTGACAATATACTTTGTGTGTTCAAAGCTTGTTGGTTTTCAATAAATTGCAACCATCAAAATAGGTTATTATTTTCCCATAAACCAAAAATCTCTCTATGTGTTTTATCAGGGAAATCCCTTGTAATAGTAAATGGTATTAAAAATCTATACCAGTTTTATATCTAAATTTGTGTTAATGAATTTTCTAAACACATCAAAAATATTGTTTATTAGTGTTAGTTTAGTTAATTTTGTTGTATTATACTGTAAATTTAAACTTAAATAGTGCCATATCTTCTTATCTTTGTCAGTTACCAAGGCATTATTTGATAAACAATTGTCATTCATTAGTATAATGGAGTGTAACTGTTTCCAATTGGAAGTGTATCTAGGATTTATCCAATTCATCACTATTTTATTTATAGATGCCTTTATATAAGTTTCAATCTCTGGAAATTAAAGCCCCCTTGTTCTTATTTTCTGATATGATGAGAGTATGCCACTCTATTTCTTTTGGGGTACCATAGGAATTTCATCAGAGTTGAAGTGATTTATTTAAGGATTTTCTTTCCTGGTGGAAGTATAAGGGCTTGTGCTCTATATAATATTTTAGGTAACAAAACCATTTATATCAGTTGTAACCTATCATCAAATGTTATAAACAAATTATTCCATTTGCTTATTAATGTCTTGATTAAGTCTATGGCTTTAGCATAGTTAGGCTGTAAGATTTCCTCTATATTCTTGCCTAGGACTATTCCTAAATATTCTAAAGTTGAAACTTGGTTTCCAATAATATGATTAACTGGAACTTGTATGTTTTTTTTTATTTAATAATAAATATTTTGATTTAGATTTGTTGAAGGAGAATCCTGAGATGTTTTGAAAATTTGTTGTTACTATATCCACTTCACCTAACACTTCCTTAGAGATGGGCAAAGTAAGTAAGGCATCATCAGCAAACGTCATTATTTTAGAAATATATTGATCATATATATTTATACCTCTTATCATTGGATTATTATGTATTACAATGACAAGTGTTTCTATGGTCACAGCAAATAGGATAGGGGACATGGGACATCCTTGTCTAGTACCTCTAGTGATTTGGATTGCTTTGGAAGTAAGGGGACCAAATTTGACATATGCTAGATTATTTTCATAGATTTTCTTTATCATTGTTATAAAAAGGCAGGATCAAATAACTGTAAGACTTTAAATAAATAACCCCAATTTAAGGAGTCAAAGGCCTTTTGAATATCTAGACCTATTATCAATGTGTCATTGTTTCCTCTATTGAGGTAATCTATCAGAGTTAATACTCTTTAAATATTATCCTGTGTATTCCTGTTATGTATGAAACCAGTTTGATCTTCATTAATTATTTTAGATATGGGTATTTTCAATCTATTAACCATAATTGACATAAATAGTTTATAATCATTATTCAACAAAGAAATTGGTCTATATGATTTGCAATTAGTATGGTCTTATTCTCTTTTAATATAGGGGAAATTAGAGAATATCTCCAAGAAGAAGGAATATTTGCTAATTTTTGAATTTCAAGAAAGGTTTTATGTAGGAGAGAGATTATAGAAGAAGGGAACAATCTATACATTTCTATAATTAAGCCATCTATTCCAGGTGCTTTATTATATTTAATTCCTTTAATCCCATCTATAATTTCCTTTTGAGAAATAGGTTTTTGTAGACCTAACTTAAGTTCCTCAGGAATTCTTGTTATATTGGGAACTATATTCTCTAACATCTCACATTCAGTTGTACTTATTTTATCTTTATGATGCTCTGCATAATGATAATTAAAAGCCTCCAGAATGTCCCCTATATCTGGGACGTTTTTCCTTTTCCCTTCATGAAAAATACTATCAATGTTATTAACTTTTCATTGTATCTTTACTTTCATAGATGGGTTATGAAGATGCTTAGGAGAGGTAGCATAAGAATTTGATTTCAGTTTTTCCAAGCTAAATTAGTTTTATGGGATAATATTTCATTGTACTTCTTACTTGCTTCTTCTATTTCCTCTTATTATCTGTAGCAATTAAGTTTTTATTAGATTTAAGAAATAATATTTGATTTTGGAGTTGCTGTAACTCTGAATCCCATTCTTTAATTTTATTTTTGTACCAGCTAATGGTTTTACCATATAGATAGGCCTTAAGAGAATCCCAAACCATAATTGTGTTTGTTTCAGGTTTATAATTAATCTCTAAGAAAATCTGAAGTTCAGACATTATCCAAGATTTAAAGTCTTTATTTTTTGTGATATATGAAGGAATCCTTGAAGTAATAACTAATTGATTGAATTCCAAGTGTATTGTTAACAAAAAGGAATTATGATCTGATAAGGGACAAGGTTGTATTGAAAAATTCAAGATTTTAGAATAAAGATCTTGTGAGATATAAATTGTATCTATTCTAGTTTGGGTACCATGTCTATAGTCCTGGTGTGAGAATAGTAAATAATTTGGTCCCAAAGCATTAAAGGTACCTTTTAATTTAACATTTATGTCCATTTTTTAACTGTTTGGCTGAGGACAATAGTCTAAGAGATTTCCTATTGCCAGTTTCTGTAATATCTGTGATAAAATTGAAATCACCTCCTAGTATAATATTACCTTTAGAAGTAGTTATAATAAAGTCTAAGTGTTTCTTAGTTAGTCCAACCCCCATACCCGGGAACCAGTATAAATTAACCAGGGTCCAAATTCTATTATTAAACTTAAGTATAACTAAGACCACAAGTCCATAATTATCTACATGTTTGTAAATGATTTGGGGATTTAAGAAAGTCTTTTTTCATATAATTGTTACTCCTCTGGTCTTATTTTTATAAGACGATTGAGCAAGTATTGTGTATTCCTTAGGGCCCCACATAAATGTGTCATTTATTTTAAAGTGTGTATCTTGGAGGATAACCACTTGAGCCTTGTTTAGTTTAAGATACCTTTCTTTTATATGGGTTGTTTAAGCCATTAGTATTTAAGGATATCAAAGTTAAATCCATATCAGAATTCTTTAAAGATAACAAATAATAAAGGAACTTGTATTAATAGAATCCTGTATACGTAATACACTTCCTGAATAGACAATATAATATCAATTGTTGTATTTCTATTTATCTCAGTCCAAATAACTTTCCCCATGAATGATAAAAGTAAAACAATTGTGTCATCCATTTCAAAACTAGAAAAAACAGCTAAATAACAAACAATTTGCATATTTCACTCTGATATAAACTTTAATACACCCTATACATGGAATGAAATACATTCCTAGTCTAGCAAACAAAACCATTAACCTTTGTTGGTTCGAGCCCATGAAAACAAAGTAAAAAATGGAGAATATATTATAAATTAAGAGAAAAATAGTAGTGATAAACAACTAATCAGATATTAATTCCAGTTAGGTTTTAAAGATGAGTTGCATACACTATTATTAGCAACATTAAACATTTAGACAGTAATTATTCACTAAGGAAGCAAGAGACATATTAGGATATGTATAATGTGTATAATAGTACTTAATTGACTAAGGAAACATTAGCTTTATTAACAATCTAATTGATTACCCAAAATACCTAAGCATGTCATCTGTATTAGTTCTAATAAAAACTTCAAAATGGCAGAACAAATCAAGGAATAATTTAGCATTTGTATTTACCTGCCCTCTAAATAAATCTTATCATGACAAACTCCCACTAAATAAAAGCTTCACAAGAATTGGGTGTTAGCACATTGTGAGTGTGTATCATTCCCAAAATAACATAGATTTTTAGAAATCTTCCATAAGACATATTTGTCCTTAATTAACTCCTAAACTTTTTTAATAGCAGATGTTTAAATAACTGACTAAAATCAATAATAATTAACTGGCATGAGTTAAAATGACAAAAATTAGTAAAACACATTATTTATATAAAACTTACTATGGATAACAGGTCTTAAAAGTGATTGACTCAAAGACAAAATTAAGATAGAGATAGCTGTAAATATCTACCATAGTAATAGGGTAATACTGAAACTCATAACTTCTTTGTTGTGTTATCACAAGTCATAGATATTACTGAGCTCTTTCCCTGTCATAAAGTGCTAATATACTAAAAAACATGACTTTATAATAACTGAAAACATGACATCTGAAATATAAATAATATCTAGGATACAATAAGGAAATCAACATATTAAATGCAAAGTAATTATAGTTCAATCAAAATTATTCATACATATATTTGCTAGGATTTAGTATGGTGCTTGAGTATCCTTACAGTTATTACCATTAGTCATAAGCATTTCCTGTAAATGTATAAGCCTATACTAAACACTTGCTAACTGCATAGGAAAGTTTTTTATAAAGATCTATTTATAAAAAAAACTCCAGTATATTCACTAGAAATAGTGGCTATAATTAACTGTTTAAAAGAAAAAAATAACATTTCTGTATATATTTGATCACAAAATATAGTCACTATTATAAAAGGGAACCACGAATATGTTTGCAGATAGTGTAGCTCATGATTCTTGTAAAAGAAGCCTAGTATGGTATACTAACCAATTAGAGACTTGACATTCACAATTAGGCTTGCATATACACGTTAGATGTAATGTAATCTGATCTGCATGCATAGAATGCATGACGTCATGAGCTAAGAAAAAAGAAGTTATGTGTTACCATAACGTTCCATCTGTGTTGTTTTATCTTCGTTTATTCATTATGTATGGGATTCGGTTCCGACCTCGGAACCAAGCTGGCCTTTTTTCAAGCTTGCGTCAGTCACAATCCTCTCGAGCTATGATTTTACCCATCATGCCCTTCGCCCTGTTACCTCAGATCTAGTTTGCAAGTTGGAAAAGTGAAGCCGAGGCTACCTCTGGTCAGACACGACCTAACAACTGGAAAGAAGATCCACCAGAAACCTTCAGAGGGGGAAGGCGGGTGGGCCGTAATGAATATATGAAGATAAAACAACACAGATGGAAAATTATGGTAAGACATATCTTCTTTATCTGATGTTGTTAATCTTCGTTTATTCCTTACGTATGGGACAAAGTCCCCAGCTACCTCGTTCCCTGGGTGACATTATGGAAGGACATTCCGGAGCACCATAGAGCCAAAGGAAGCTCTCTCTCTGGAGGCCAAGTCCAATTTGTAATGAGCAATGAAGGTATGAGGCCTAACCCAGGTTCCAGCTGCACAAATGTCATTCAAAGATGTTCTAGCATGGAAGGCTGCCAAAGTTGACACTGATCTTGTGGAGTGGGCCATTACTCTGCCCGGTAAAGGGATACCATTCTTGCCATAAATGAAAGTAATACAATTTCTCAACCAAGTGGCTAAAGTAACTTTAGAAACTGGACAACCCAATCTGGAATCAGAAAAGGCTAAAACCAGCTGGTAAGATTTTTCTATTAGATTTAGTCCTGTCTAGGTAAAAAGAAATTTGTCTATGTACATCCAAGGTATGCAGGCAATATTCCCCTCTGTTAGAATAATTAGGGAAGAACACTGTCAAATCAATAGTCTGATTGAAAGATAACTCAGAAACGACCTTAGGCAAGAAGGTCAGATTGGTCCTTAATGAAACTCTGTCCTTGTGAAACATGAGGTAGGGCAGCTTGATAGATCAGGCTTGTAATTCAGAAGTACGTCTGACAGAGGTAATAGCAACTAAGAATAACATTTTCCATGAAAAATACTTTAGGTCACAGGTAGATGCAAGGCCGAAAGGAGAATTTGTCAACTCTTGAAGGACTAAGGCCAGGTCCCAAGGTTGAACAGGTTCTCTGAATGGAGGTTTTAGTTGAGCTACGCCCTTCAGGAAGGTCTTATAAAGCCTCTGTGACATTAAGGAAGAGCCCTGGAAGCCATTATGAAAATTAGAAATTGCGGCCAAATGAACACAAACTGTGGAGGCTGCTACCCCCGATTTAAAAAGGTCTGAAAGATATTCTAGTACAATAGGAACAGGGGCTGAAAAAGTGTTCATTTGTTTATCTTGTAGCCAGAGAGGAAACCTCTTCCATTTGCTGTGGTACAGTAGTCTGATGGATGATCTATGAGAGACAATTAGAAAGTCATGCACAGGGGAAGATAGGTCATGCTGCCTGACAATCATTGGAAGTGTAGAAACCAAGCTGTCAGTTTCAGGTTGGATAGGTTTGGATGAACCAGGTTCTGTGGGTGAGAGATCAACTCTGGAGCTGGCTTGAGAATCCATGGTCGATCTAACAAATGAGGCCACAGGAATGGAAACCAAACTTGTCGAGGCCAATATGGGGCAATGAGTATCACTTTGCTCTTCAACCGACGTGCTTTGTTGAGGAACAGGGGAATGAGGGGTATTGGAGGATAGGCATATAGTAGACCCGATGGCCAATCGTGGACTAGAGAATCTCTCAGTAAGTGTCCCCGAGGGGGGATCAGGGCAAAGTAGTTGCTGCACTTCTGATTGGCTGGGGATGCAAATAGATCACAGCAAGGCTGGCCCCAGCGGTCAAAAATCTACACCACCACAAGGTGATTGAGAGACCACTTGTGAGGCTGTAGAATGCATCTGCTCAATTTGTCTGCTATCACATCGGAGTTCCCAGGAATGTGCATCGCTATCAGAAAATGGTTGGAGTCTATTGCCCATTGCCAAATTCTCATGATTTCTCGACAGAGTGGATATGATCTGTTCCCCCTTGTTTGTTGTACCAGACTACAGCCATGTTGTCTGAGTGAATTGCAGTAGTCCCTGATGGAAGGAATGATTGGAATTCTTGTAACGCTAGTAGCACCGCCCTCAGTTCTAGGACACTGATATGCAGATGGGCCTCCGCCTGTGACCAAGTGCCTTGGATTGTCCTTCCCTGAAACAGTCCCCCCCACCCCATCAGGGAGGCATCCGTGGTCACTGTGGCATTGGGCTGATGAGATTTGTGGGGGCGAGACCACTGGTGATGGTTGTTTGACATCCACCAGAGCAAGTCCTGTTTGCAAATGTTAGTTATTCGAATCGGAAAAGATAAGAGATGCTGGGATAGGTACCACTGAATAAGAAGCAGCCATTGAAGAAGCCTCATGTGTAGCCTTGCTAGGGGAACTATGGTGATGGAGGCTGCCATCGATCCCAACAGTTGAAGAACAGATCGAGCTGAGGCTAGATTTTGTGACAGTATTGCCTGAACCTGTTGCTTGATCCTCTGAATTCTGTGATCTGGTAGGGAGGCTGTACAAGTCACTGTGTCCAGAATCACTCCAATGTACTCTAATGACTGATCCAGTAGATGTCTTGTTGGGGCAGTAATGAGCCAGTCATCTAGGTAAGGAAACACCTGGAACCCTTGAAGCCGCAGATGAACTGTGACTACTGCCATGCACTTTGTGAACACTCTGGGGGCTGTAGGGAGTCCAAAAGGCAGTACTCAGAACTGGTAATGACTAGCTCCCGCCCGGAAGTGAAGTTATCTTCTTGAGTGCCTTTCCACCTTTATGTGGTAGTATGCATGTTGAATATCTAGGGAGCACATCCAATCATCTTTTTCCAAAAGTGGAAGAATAGACTGAACCATGACCATCTGGAATTTTTCTATCTTTACGAATTTGTTTAGGGTACTGAGATCCAGAATTGGTCTCCAGTTCCTGGTCTTTTTTGGCACCAAAAAGAATCTTGAGTAGAAGACAGATCCTGTCTGGTCTGGGGAGGGGGGGGCATTTGGATGACTCCTTTTTTAAAGCATCTTTGAAAGCTGTGGCCTTCTTTTGACTGGGTGGCATGTCGGGTAAGCTTTTGGGTAAGGTGGGAGTGGATAATAGTGGAATATGGTATCCTCTGGTGATGATGCTTTGTACCCAAGCATCTGTGGTTATGGTTTGCCAGGCAGAAGGGTACAAGGAAAAACGACCTCTGACAGCTTCCAGAGGAAAGCAATCGGACTGCTCCTTAGCAGTGCTGATAGGGCTGCCCAGAGAAGGATCCTCTGGAGCCCCGGTTTCATGAACCACCCCTGCCCTGAAAGGGGCGTCTTCCGTTAGAGTTCCCCTCCTCTGCCTCTGGGGGAAAACTCGGTCTGAGTGTCACGGAAAGGACCCTGGGACATTTTGTGCCACATTTTCCCACTCTTCTGATTCCTAGAATAGAATCACTGAGGAGAAGATAAATGGACACCCACGTCAGATAGGGCCTTACCGTCTTGTTCACATCTGGTCAATGCATTTTTTACCTTTGATGCAAACAAAGTAGTCGACTCAATAGGGGCATTAAGGAAGGAAGCCTTGAAGGGTTCCGCAAAATCACAAATGCGCATCCAGGCATAGCATCTCATGACTATGCCTGCACCCGCAGCTCTTGACGCACCCTCAGAAGCGTGGGATATCAAATGCATTGAGGAATTGGAAACCGATTCTAGGTTTGCTAACTGAGAGGCCACTTTGTCACAGACCTCATTAGAAACTGCTCCTACCAGGGCCTCAGAGAGTTCAGACACCAAGTCTCTCTGTAGCCTTGTGAAATGTGCCATGTAGTTCAAGGACCTAACAGCAAAGGTCAATGACACAAAGACTCATTTCCCTAATCTATCCACCATCCGAGATTCCTTATTTGGCATTTTGGCATGTGAACAGCCTGACTCTCCTCTGCCAGTTCGTTTTTTGTAGCGGCTGCCACTACCACGGCATCTACAGGGAGACTTTTCGACCAATGGGAGCACTCTTCTGGGGGAGATAGGATTTTGTCCGGCCTATGAGGTATGGCTTCCACAGAGTCCGGTGCCTTCCACACATACTGCACGATGAACTTGATGAGCTCATCGGCAGGTTGGATAACCCAGGAGGTCAGGGGTTGGGTGCGAAAAACCTGCAGGAACACAGACTCCTCCCTTATAAGATTTCCATTCACCTCGCTGTTTTAAAATTTCGAGGATGTCACCAAAGGAAACCTCATCAGAATGTGAACATGGGGACCCCTCCCTGTCACCGTAGTCTGTGTCTTTGGTCAATGACTCTTCCATGGAGTCCATGTGGTTCCTTTTACACATAGTCTTACAGTGAGCTTCCTCAGTGAGAGACTCTGGGGAAGACTGTAAAGATGGAGCTTCCCAGTGGGGAAAGGCCTGAGACTCTTGTGCCTGATGTGCAGGGGTTGTGATTTGAGACAGCTGACACTCAGAGGAAGTAGTAGTCCCCAACAGAGGTGGCCGAGGAGCAATGGCCAATGTCCTTCCCAAGGACTGTAGGGTCGGTCTGCCCAAGGAGGGATGATTTACCATCTCCACAGAGCTCAAAGGAGAATAAGTAGGAGTCTGTGGAGAAGGGTGATCAACTCCAGAGGGGAGAGGCACTTTTGCATAGGCAGGTATTCCTCTGGACAAAAGCAGCTGGTCTATAAGACGTACCACATCATGTTCAGAAAGGCTTCTGGTAGACCTCATTGAAAACCCTGAAGGTGATTCAGGCCTGTCCAAAAAAGGGCTAGCACGACCACTGACAAAGGATGTCAAAAAGGGGGTTGCCTGCACGGAAACCATCGGTGCAAAAAAGCCTACACTGAAGTAATCGTCGGTGCCAAAGGGGTCTGCACCAAGAAAACTGTCAGTACCAAGGGGGTCTGCACCAAGAAAACTGTCGGTGCCGCGGGGGGTCTGCACCGAGAAAACTGTCAGCGCCAAAGGTGTCTACACTGAGAAAACTGTAGGTGCCAAAGGCTTCTGCGCCGAGAAAACTGCAGGCGCCAAAGGCATCTGCGCCGAGACTTCTGTCAGCGCCAAAGATGACTGGGCCGATATATCCATTGCTGCTGAGGAAGTCTGCACCAAACTAGTCGGTACCAAGAAGGATGATGTCTGCACCAAAAGCAATGGTGTAGAAGGACCAGCATACATAATCAGAGACAGAGTCAAGCGAGACAGAGCTGAAGCAACAGGCACCAATGACTCTGACAATTTAGCCTTTTTATGTCTCACTTTCTTAGGATCTCCAGAGTGAGATAATGGAAGGGACTTAGACCTTTTAAGCTGATTGGAAGTAGGAGAAAAATCCTGTGACCCAGAAATAGCCTCACAGAAAGTGGTCTTAAGGAGACCCTTTAGTACTAGTTTATTTGGGTCTATATTAGAACACCAAACATTCAAAATGTCGAGTGTTCTAATATCGAACCCTAGGAATCAAAAATTGAAAACATCGAACATTCAAAACAGCAAATTTTTTCCTAGGGAAAAAATTTGCTGTTCCAAAACACATACACACAACACAAGCACATCAAACAAACAGCAATCCACACACATACACCTAAACTCTTACACCTAACCCTACACTAAACTATACATGCAAAACTAGCTATCCACTTACCTTAACCAAACCGTGATCCTAAGGTCTGTCACTATCACACAGTCATCTCACCCACGCCTAACCCTAATTCACCTACCCCACCCTAGCCCTCACGTCCATACAATCACACACTTACCTGAAGCCGACCCGTAACTTTCCAACACAGCGCTGAAAATACCGAAGCAACAGAAACGGACAACCAAATTCTTTCCCTAGGAAAAAATTTGGTTTTCTGTTTCTTCGATATTTTCAGCATTCTCTGAAAATGGGTCGATATTAGAACACTCGAAATTTTGAACGTTCGGTGTTCTAATATAGACCCATTTATTTTTATGTTCATTCAAGGTCCTGGCAGAAAACCCTTTACAAATCTGACAGGGTGGCATCAGTGTGAGATGAGGCACACCCAAACAGTAAACACACAAGTTATGTTTGTCAGAGTGAGGCTGTTTGTGTCCACACTCAGAACACCTCTTAAAACCTGTAGTCCCTTTCTTTTCAGACATTATATCCACACAAAAAATAAAATTATAAATAGATACTTTAGCCACCTATACACTAGCAATAAGAAAAGACTACCAACATTGGTAGAAGAGATACCACAAAGGTACAAAAGGTAGAGAATAAGAAAAAAACAATTTAATAAAGTCAAAAAATTAACAAATCTTTAAGAAAATACTGAAAAATTAACTAAAAAATACACTTAGCTGGAGATGAATGACTGGACATGGCTGAACAGCAATGCAACAAACTAAATCTGAGGTAACAGGGAGAAGGGCATGATGGGTAAAATCTTAGCTCGAGAGGTTTGTGGCTGATGTGAGCTTGAAAAAAGGCTGGCTTGGTTCCGAGGTTGGAAACGGATCCCATACGTAAGGAATAAATGAAGATTAACAACATCAGATGCTTCAGGTCTTAGATTTCAAACTGACATTTTCCTGCCCAGCACATTACACTACAGTACAGTTTTCTGACCTCACTTTAACTGTGTCACAAAGTCTACTTATTTACAGTACCAAATGCAAAGTTTAACTGTCAGATACTTCCAAACAGTAAAATAACATCCAATGCCAATGAGAGAGAAAACAGGACTTTAACATTAAACTCTACAGGAAACAGAACTTGTAACCATTTTAAAACATACAAGCATATAACTGTCAGAGAGACCCAATTTATGTCAAAAGCCGGTAAACAGCTTTTTGTTCACACAGGTACCAATATATATTCTGAAACAATCAGAAGTTATAGATATTAAAAAAACTAGTTAATATATACTAAATCATAGATATGCCCTGTTATCCCATGTATCTAAAACAGTTTTTATAAATACTCTAAGCAGTGACTATGCCTGTGTAATAACTCAGAAGAACATTTAGCAGGGCAAAGGGCTATATATTATTTGAAATAAAGCATGTCATCTTAAGTTCATAAAAGCAAAGATAGCTTACTGTTCAATTATATCACTCAATAAACCAGTAATATTATACTAATATACTAAAAGCATAAACAGTTATTTAATTTGTATAAGAACAAAAAAAAGTATAGAAATGAAAAAGCAAAAAGAGAAAAAAAAGCAATAAGAAAACTATTGTCATGACATACCTTACTTGAAGATTTAGCAAGTATAAAACAAATTAAAGTCCAATTGCAGTAGATGCTTTGAGAGATTTAGTGGGAAAAGCAATCCTTGACTCAGTTTTTTTGTTTTTTTTCTTTTTAACATCAGTCCAAGAAGATTTATCAGTAACTCTCTTCAGACAGGCAGATGCCCATTCCATATCTTCAGGTAAGGAAATAATGCTATTGTTTTAATAAAGGCAGTGGCTTCCTCTAGGGCATTAAATGATCTCATTTCATTCTGATATAGAATTTTTATTCTGGCAGGAAAGACAAGCTGAGTTTTGATGTTATTCTGCTCTAAGAGTTTTATTAATGGCCAAGCTTTTTTCCTCTGTTCCAAAACCATGGTAGAATAGTCATTATCAAACCTAATTAGGTTTTGAATAAATTTTAATGGACTTTTCCTTCAGGTAGATTTTAGGACCAACTCCTGGTCCAAATAAAATAGAAACTTTATGACCATTGATCTGGGAGGAGTACAGGAGGATGCTGACACTGGCTTTCCTAAAGTGCTATGAGCCCTTTCAATACCAAAGGACAGACTCTCCTTTAAATCTAAAATCTCTGGAATCCAGGTATTCAGGAAAGAAATATCTTCTCCTTCAGCTCTCCCAGGGATGCCAAAAATCCTTGTATTTGACCTTGTCTCCCTGTTTTCTTATCCACTTTATTGAGAAGCCAAATGTTTTGTTTGATGAGAAAATCTTTCTGGCTTTCTTCTTCCTTTAGTCTTCCATCAAAATTATTCAGGGATGCTTCTAAGTGTGTTATTCTGGACTGATGCTGCTGTGTAAGTTCATTGAGAGAATCTGTTTGTTTCTGACAATTTTCCTTGAGGTTTTGTAAATTCTTCTTAAAATCATCCATTTTTAATGAAAGTTCTTGTAGAGCAGATGTCACAAGTTGCATTTCTTTTTTTAAAGCCATGTCAGAATGAGAAGTCCTCAAAGTGCTCATCTCCACAAATCATATATTCTCCTTTATAATTTGACAGGAAAAAAACTATCCTAAGTTCACCAAAGTTGTGCTAATGTTGTTGTTGTTGTTGTATCTTTCAGCTTTTCCCGGTTAGGGGTCGCCACAGCAGAACTCCGGTCCGCTAATGATTGGCAGTTGATTTTTACGTGCTGAGTTGCCAGCCCTAACGTACAACCTTCAACAAAGGTACATCCATTCACGCATGTCTCCACAGAGAAGACGCTCTAGCTGAGAGTCGAACCGGACAGCGTCTTACTGTGAGACGACAGCACTACCGCAGCACCACCACCGCGGGTTACCAAAGTTGTGCTAATAATATAGTTTCTATGTTCATCTATAAATTCTAAGTATTTTGGCTAAAATAAAATAAGTTATTTCCTGTTTTTATATTAGTTTCATGGCACTCTGAAAAACTGCTGCTATCAGTTGGCCATCTTGGCTCCGCCCCTGTCAGGTGTGCATTTTATTTGTACATATGTCATGTATGTTGGCAATAAAACCTAATTTAATACTCCTTGTATGTAGATTCCATGAAACATACATACACTAGACCTCATTTAAAGTCATGGTGGTGCTGCGGTAGCACATAGTACATCAGTAGACAACTAGAATCTTTATCTGTGAAGTACATAACAGACATTAACAAATGTTACAATAAGACGTTCCTGCTGTATAATAAGTACTAGGCTTATGAGCATCTGAGCTTGCTATAATCAAGGTAGCTAGTAGAGTGGAAAGAAAGGTAGTGGTTGGATGGGGTGGGTGATATTAGAGTGGGAGTTGCAAGGGCATAGCCAGCATGTTTTTAGGTGCGCTTTTAGTAAAGTTTTGAGGTGGGTGCATGATGGTAAGGAGGTAATTGTGGGTGGGAGGGAGTTCCATAATCTGGCTATGGTGCAAGAGAATAGTGCTTCACCAGCAGAGTTACTGGCTTTAGTGATCTGCAAGTGATTTTTGTTGCTGGATCTTAGTGGTCTGGTGATGCGATAGGGTTGGAGTAGGTTCTGGAGGGATGGGACATTTAGTGGATGGTTTACTAGTTTGTGGGTTAGTGAGAGTTGATACCATTGAAGGAGGTGAGGGAGTTCAAGCCAGCCCATTTCAGCAAGTGAGAGACAGTGGTGACTATGGTAGTATGCCCCTGTGGCGAATTTGGCAATTTTGTTGTAGCAAGTCTCTAGCTTGTTTAGATCGCATTGCCTTAGGTTGGTATATATTGGAGAGGCATAAAGTAGGGTGGAGATAAGGTGGGAATTTGCTATTGAAATCTTTGCTGCTTTGGTGAGAAGTTGCTTATTTCTGTATAACGCTCCTAGTTTTTTGTGGACTTTTTTATGGTCATGGATATGTGAATGTCAAATTTTAGTTTATTGTCTATTTCCACTCCTAGCAATTTGGTGTGTTCAGTTGGGTATATAGTGGTGTTGTCTTTTGCTGTGATGTTAAAGTGAGAGTTGTTTTGAGTATGTTTGGTGGGTTGGAAGATGAGTAGTTTAGTTTTGTTTGGGTTGAGTATTAATTGGGCATCAGATAACCAAGTTTCAACAGAGAAAAAGGCTTCCTGTGTGACTTTTTGCAGTTTGGGTAGGGAGTGGGCTGAGCAGATGAGGGTTGAGTCATCTGCGTATTGTATGAGTGTGCCATGTTTGGTGGCAGAGGCTAGATTATTGGTGAAAACAGAGAAGAAAAGGGGTCCAAGGATGGATCCTTGGGGAACCCCTATGGAGACAGGTAGTTGGGGAGATATGTCACTCTGCCATACAATGGATTGTTGGCGGTCAGACAGGTAACTCTGACACCAGTTGGTGACTGATTGTGAGAAGGATAGGTTATTGAAGACAGAGATAAGTTGTTTGTGTGGGACCATGTCAAATGCTTTAAATAGGTCTAGGAAAGTAGCAGAGGAGAGATAGCAATTATTTTTATGCTGAAGGATAGTGTTAGTAAAGGAGAGTAAGGCAGTGGCGGTGATAAGGTTTGGTCGGAAACCATGCTGAGTATTGGAAAGGAGGTTGTTAGTAAGGAAGTAGTCTGAGACCTGAGAGTGTATGCATCACTCTAGTATTTTGGAGAGTGGAGAGAGAATAGCTATGGGGCGGTAATAGGTTAGTTCTGTGGAGGGTCCACCTTTGTGGAGGGGAATTATATTAACTCAGAGATCACACTACACTGGGAAAAAGGGCAATTTCTGAATGTTGGATGGCTAACTCTTTGCCCTGGTAAATACGTTCACTGATGTGAATGTTTGCTAAAAAGGTGTTCGCTGTTTTGGGGTGGATGAATAGGTGTTCACTGAATATTGTTTTTGATAATGTGATATAGACCCAAGTACATTGCCCTAATGTGTGTCTTCTGTATCTTCTTTTAGAACATCAGTTGTCTGTATTATCCAGTGATCATGACCTGTTATCATCTGTGCTGCCTTCTCAGGTGTGTATTGCAGTGCACCTCAGATGTGTCCAGAAATCTGAAGCTAATTTTCAGTCCATTGAAAACATGCTCTCTGGTGTTTCTGGTTGCTGCATGTGCTCTATTGTAGGCCTCTTGTGTAGGGTTGGATGGTTCATGGAATAGTGTGATCAGCCACAGCTCAAGTGGATAACCACAGTCACCTGTTGTGAAGAATGAAAACACATTTCATCAGGATACATTTGATTGTGAGGAGAATCCATAGTTTACATCCTAGCTGTGCTCCTGTACTTACCTACTAGTAGTCCCTTAGGTATATCACCTTGCTGGAATGCAGTTCTTAGTCCACTTTCCCTCCATATGGCTGTGTCATTGACACTTCCAGGGTGTGTTGCCATGACATTTGTTATGTTGCCATCTGCTGCACACACAATCTGGCATTTGATGGATGACCAGCCCTTTCTGTTAATGTATCAGTCTGCTTTTGGATGCAGTGGTGTTTTGCGTGTGCAATCTCTTGCACTGAGTACATGTGGGAAGTTTACAATGGATACAACTGGTGCATTCTAGTTCTCTGTGACATGTATGGGGCACATGTGTTGCAGACAGCCTGTACCAGTTATCTGTCTAGCCAGTACATGTCGATTATTTCCTGGTCTGACAACTGGTTTAGTTGCAGCCTTGCTCTGACTCTAGCTGGCTGCCTTCTAGGGTGCACAGCCACAGCCTCATTTATGGCTTGTATCACTGCAGCCTGTTGCAGTTCATTAACAGCAGGTTGCATGTTTATGCATTTTTTTTGTTCTTTTGCTATGGAATTCAGAAAACTCCATAGTATTAGCTTTTATTCCTTGAGGTCCATAAAGCATACACTGAGGATTCCAGAAACAGAGGCAGCGTGATAGTTTGTCACATTCAAGTTGCGTTGTGTGCACACGATGTGTTTTGGAATCAGACAGGCATGCACAAAATCCATAATTATGCTATGCTGAATAGCTAAGTATTTGGACTGCCTTCAGCATGCCTTCTAAATTACATCTGCAGCGGGTGCATTGAAGTCTTCCTTCAGTGTGCTGCAATGTCTACAAATAGCTTCCATAAACTTTACGGAATTTGTCCATAGTCTTCTGATCAGTTGTTCTATACTCAGATGATCTATCTTTTTGTGATCAGCTTTGAAATCAAATATTGGTTGCATTTTGTTAAAAAATAATAGCCTTAGATTATTAAACAAGTATAGCTCTTTGTGTAACTAATTTTTCACTTTTTTTATGTTTTTTGCCATGTTTACAAGATTATTGAACAACAGTGCAATGTAACGTGTAATTTATTTATTAAATAATAAGTACTAAATCCGTTTGACTAAACATGAACTATTATTGCCAGCAGTGATAGGGCTGGGTGTGATTTTGTAGTCTATTAACACACATTCCTCTGAAGTAGAAGGATAAGGGATGCAATGCAGGCTAGAACAGGCTGGGTGTTGTAACAGGAACATACAAGTCTAGTGTAAGAGTGTGCCATCCTACGGATTAAACATTAAACTAGGTTTCCTTCTACTCCTTTTGGTACAATTCTGAAATAAACATAGTAGCCGCATAGGTTTGAAATAAAAGAAACCATAGTAAAGGAATTTTCAAGTACCTTGAATGGAATTCCTATGAATTGTTGCACTCTGAGAGGGAATACATGAAATTGTGACTGATAAATATCATACTGCAAACACTGTTCAATAGCACAACCTAAGCTGTAATATTGACATAGGTACTGAGGAGCTCTGAGGAGTATTGCATGCATAGCTTTATGCCATACAGTAAGGCAATGTGTCTCAAGCAACACAGCATTCTGTTGCTGTAGTATATACTGAGTATAATACTGCTGTAGTGTGTGCATGTAGTGAACCTATCCACCAAGCCTTCTGAGGGCTGATTGTCTCCTAACTCTTCCAGGCTGGTTTGTGTGTAAAATAGTCCTGTTTTCTGTTTTTCCCCCTCTCAAATAGTAATTTTAAATTATAGTGATTTTTGTACACAAAATGGGGGTGGGGGTCAACCATCACAAAAAGGTCCTGATTACCCTCTGAAATGTCCCAATTGTCCTCTATAATGCCTCTTATCAATTCACTGAAAAATACTCAAAACTTTGGAGCCACTATAAGGAACATGTAAAATGGGCGGGTAGAGTGTCGTTTGATTGTCCATGACATACTTAGCTGCACTTCTTAATTTGTCTTCATGGTAACCTTTTTCCAAAAAAAAAGTGAACAAATAAACTCTATTTCATTCATAAAATCACTGTCTTCACTAGTCATTCGACTTGCCTGATATATTGGCCTTTGGGTATGTTGTCTTTCATAAATTGCTGATGAAAGCTTTTATGGTGTAGGTAACTGTTGGTAAAAGTTTTTTTACAATGAATCCTGCTTACAAATCTCTTCAGTACCTTTACCCACACTAAAGTAACATCCAAAAAGGCAACCTTTAAACCCACGTCACCTAAAGTAAATTTTAGGAACAATCAAACAAAACTCTACCCGCTCATATTATATGTTCCTTATAGTGGCTGCAAAGTTTTGAGTAAGTCCAACAAACAAATATTTTGCAATTTGAACATGACTTTGGACATTGGATTGATAAGAGGGATTATACAGGACAAATGGAAAATTTTAGAGGGTAATCAAAACCTTTTTGGGACGGTTGGTCCCCACCCCCATTTTGTGTATAAAAATCACTATAATTTAAAATTACTATTTGAGAGGGGAGGGGAAAAACAGAGAAAATGACTATTTTACACACAAACAAACCATTTGGCATGCACAAATGTGGAAGTTACACCGTTTGTAGGTACATATTAGAGGGGTCTTTTGTAAATGTATCCCATTTGCCACACACTATTCCAGTGTCAGGCCATTTCAGCTGCAAAACTAAAAGTGTGGTGTACATTGGGTTATGTTCTCATTGTACTGCATTTCATATTGGGATGACCGCCTGGGTTCTCTGTGCCAGGATTAAAGAACACTACTATAAAATAAAAAAGAAGGATGGTAGAAATGCATTTTTTAAACACTCTTTGAAGTGTCCTCATTATAATAAGTTTTTCAGTTCTGGAACAGGGAACACGTCATATAAGGGGTGGGGATTTTAGGACAGAGTTAGAACAAAAAGAAGCACTGAGGCAGATTAGGTTAAACTCTGATAAAGCACCAGGGTTGGATGATCTGTTTAACATTGTGTTTCTTAAAGAACCGCAGGGTTCACTTAAATAAGTTTTTAACATAAGTGTATGGCTTTAATATTTGAGTTTGTGATGTCACTTAATTGTGGGATGAAGATGTACTTTTTATTTGTCTACAGATATTTTTAAACTGAAATTTTTTTACTGTTGAATGTATTGTTTTCTGATGAAGCCTAATGACAAAAGCAGAAAATAAATTGTTTACGCCAAATTTGTGCCTCTCGTTCTCAAAGTTCCAGTTTTTGTCGACAGTCAGGAATATAGTGAAGTATAGCTTAGATTTTTTCTTTATTTATTTGAAACTGTCCTGCAATGCTGTTTTGAATATTTCCTGTGATTTCGAACTCTGATGTAACTGTGATTATTTACTGAGTATTTTCCTGTTCTTTTATTTATTATTAAATATATTTAAACCTTTCATTGTGGCAGATATTTGTGAGACATTTAAGTTCTGAGAGTACTTGCATATTTATTTAATGACACTGCAGGCCACTCCTAATAGCCTTGCTCTTGGTCAAACTACCATTTGGATTAATAGTATCATTATGCAGTAAAATTGGGCACCCTTTGTTAAGGGCCTTAAAGTAGCTGATAAGGACATGGCTAGTGGCAATAAAAACTACCTTATAGTCTGGGTAGAAGAGGGCATAGTTAATAAACCTGTGCCAGCCTTTCCCAGGTGTGTGTGTGTGTGTGTGTGTGTATGTGTGTGTGTGTGTGTGTGTGTGTGTGTGTGTGTGTGTGTGTGCGTGTGTGTGTGTGTGTGCGTGTGTGCGTGTGTGTGTGTGTGTGTGTGTGTGTGTGTGTGTGTGTGTGTGTGTGTGTGTGTGAGTGCGTGTGTGTGTGCGTGTGTGCGTGTGTGCGTGTGTGTGCGTGTGTGTGTGTGTGTGTGTGTGTGTGTAAATCAAACCTCAAAGTGTGTGTGTTTCAGCTACTTGGGAAGGGACACAAAACATTGCTTAGACAGAGAGGATGCTGGAGGTCTTGGCTTGGCCACTCAGTTGAGATCTCAACACTATAGCTGTGCAAGTGGGGAGTCTTATTGGGGATCTGGAGAAAGAGGAATAATCCAGCCTCAGACTGACTGTGGTCTCTGTGTGCTTTTAAGGAAAATTGCACTTTACTTTGTGTGTACTTGTCATCCTCCCAATATACATCCCCCACTGGTGCTAATGGTGAGGACTGAGGCTCTTTGATTACTGGGCCAGTGGTGGGGTGTCACATTATACTGATGGCAGTGATGGGATATCCACATCACATGGTGGAAGGAAGGAATTCTAAACATTTTGCAGCATCCTCTAGACAAAGTTTACCTTCAAAATAAGATCTGTTGTCAAAATGAAATTTAAGCTACTAAAATTATTTCTTCATATGGACATTTTCTACAATATGTGATTCTGAGCAAGTCATTTGACTAGACATAGCTGTGGGTCACCCCTGCAAATAGGTTTGTGCCTAACAGGTTTTCCTCATTAAAAAAATGAATAAACTAGAAAAATGAATTTTGTTTTAATTATTCACATTGGAACAATCCTCATTAGAAAAATGAATAAACTATAAAAATGAATTTTGTTTTAATTATTCACATTGGAACAAAGCAATTTGCTAACATGTATTGAAACTTTTTTCAAGTTAGAAAGTTTAAATAATGCCTCCATTATAGAGTAACAGGTCAATGGTAAGGCATTCTTTGTCTCAACTGCAGCTTAGGGCTTATACATTTACTTCTGTTGATATTAAGCAGGATGTATTTCTTCACTATAACAAAGTTTACTGTATGAAAAAGTTATTTCATCTCAAGAGCATCTGGACTATGGACTGTAGGTTTTGGTTGAACATGGTGTTAATGACAGCATGCTTTTTACCCACAGACAACCCTAATTTAATTAACATCTCGAGCAATAAAAGGTCTTGGCACTGAGGGTGGAAGTGAGCAACCAACATTGGCTCACCCATCCTTGGGAGAGGAGGGCAACTAGTCCCAGTGTATTATTAGTCCCTCAAACATTGGTAGGGAAATGTCAGGACATGACCATGGGCTGTGACAAAGCCAGGGGCAGTATGGGAATTGGCAAACATCTATTCTTATGGTGTCTTTCCAGAGAAGTGGCACTTAAAGACAGCAAATGTAAGCCTTATGCAAATAATGGTCTGACAGCAATTCACTTTCACCTTCACTGAAAAACAAGTGGGCAGACAGGATCTCACCTCATTAGCGAATGAATAGACAGTAGAGATCACACAATGACTAGGGAACAAAGGAGTTATCTCTCACACCAGTGGGAGGAACAAATGGGTCAATAGGGTGATGAGAGGTCAGATAACTAGTGTGATTGTACAAAAAAAAAAGTTTTCATGTAGACTTGAGAAACATTATCTTTGTGAGTGATTGTAAGAAAACATTGTTGTATACTGGTCAGCCCAAATATGTTATTTTTGTGCTGTAGATGATATTTTAATAAATGTGTGAAAAAAAATGAAGCCCATTAATTGCGGTAGTTCAGGTCATGATACTAAACTGTATTTTGCTTTTCTGTTGTCAGTGTGGTATACACAGACTTCCTTCTGCAATTCATAAAGCAATGTAGAGTGTTCCTGGCCTCTTTCAGGGATAACTGCACTCTTTCATCTAAAATCAGGTTTTAAATTCCGATTCTGTGTTAAGTAGAGGAGCATCTTTGTCAGCCTCATATAGCTATGATTCTGTTATTGTTTGAAACTTCTGCTGGAGATATCTACTTTTTTTTCATCTGCTAAACCTGTCTTACGTTCTGATTCTGATGTTAACAGGTCTGGATATTCACTGGAAAATGATAGTAAGGACGGTGAATAGGCTGCAGTTTCTTTTCTTTGTGTGTTCCTCTTTCACGCTACTCAATGGTGTCTTTACATCATAGTTTAACAACAGATAATGCATTTGGTTGTTTGTTTGTTTGTTAGTTTGGTTGGCTGTTTATTTATGTAGTATATTTAGATAGTCCTCTCAGCCTCATGTCCAGTCTATACATTTCTAGTAGGCCATATAACAATGTAAATGCTACACCACAGCCTCCTTTTTTATTCCAACATACGTAATGAAGTGATCGTCACATTGTTACTACTTCCTTAAAGCTATAAAGATCTGTAAGGATTCATTTTACTTTATTAGGTATTCTGAATATAAAAAAGAACTAGAATGTTCCATATGCATCATGCACTAGTTCTAAAGTCATACAATGATAGAATTTCAGGGAGCTGTTGAGAAAAGGAATATGGCACCTTCTGTGTCTATTTTTGTATTAGTCCCACCCTAAAACACTTAAATAGTCATGTGGCATTATTGACAAAATAGTAAATAATCCCAGAATATTGTTCCTGTCTATACCATTACTGATCAGATTTATATACAGTGAAATATGCTGCATTAACTGCAAAGTATTTTGCTGTTCCATTTGAGATTTGTATGGTGACAAAACTAAAATGCTGGACAGTGAAGACACCTTAAAGGGGGATATTATTCTTGCATCTCTCAAATTAACTTTAAACATGTTTTGCATTGTTTGCATTAAAGCTCAATTTATCCCAAAATCTGCACAATGAAACTGTTTATGAGACCATTTACTGGAACTGGTGTCCCTTGCACTGCGTACCAGAGGTATGGCAACAATTCAAGCCTGCCCTTTCCAGTTTGAAGTTGTTCCTTCATCCTTAAGGTTTGTAGACATAGTTCACCAGGGTTTCCCATTTTATCTCATTCTTCCCTATACAGCTATTCAGCCGTAAAAGCAACATGTGTGAGACTGGTCATTACAGGCATTACTACTAGTTTCAGAAGAATTGTGCTTGACTGTTTAGTCATATTAACAGTGGGTAGGTCACATGACAGGCTTTGTATTTATAACTGAAGCACAGTACTACCGCACTTTGCAGAAGTTGTTATGAAATGTCTAGTTGGGCCAAACCGGTGGAATCAACTCCTTATTATATAATTTAACCAAGGTATTATTCCAAAGCAAGCACTCAAGGGTTGATAACTGACCACTGTGTACTCTGTCCCATTTCCTCAGAATGACCTGTAGCTAAGCATCAATGAAAGAATTTTAGCTAACTTTAGCTAAGTGTGCAATTCTGACTACAGTAATGCATATTCTAAACTCAGTGGACAGTGGCACACATTTTATCACAATAAACCACATATAATGCGTGGAAGACTGCTATCATGCTCCTATAACAGGAAAAAGCTAAGCTTTTGTTAACACCCCTAAACGCTGTTAAGAACGGGTCTTACACTAACAGTTAAAAGTGGGCAGGGCTGGCTTGCAAACAACAGCAGCAGAAGGTAAAGCAACTTTGAAAACTGTTAGGTACTTCATTCTGTCACACTTATAAAGAAAAACATGGCGGATTGGAGGTTCTAAAATAATTAAAGTAATTTGTTCTTCAAATGGGACACTCAGGGATCAATCCTTGGACCGCTCCTTTTTGGCATTCACTTCTCAGAAGTCAAGGCCAATGTCAGTGGTCTTTGTCTGACTAAATTTGTAGATGATTGCAAATTAGAAGCTGTTATTGAATCTCACACTGACACAAATGTTCTGCAGGAAGGGCTGGCAGATAAATAACTGGTGCCAGAGTTCTGGACCAAAACTAAATGCCAAGAAATGCATAATAGTATCCTTTGGGTAGTCATCCATCCCTGGTAACTATTATATTGACAACACACCCCTTAGAGCTGACCCAGCAGTCAGGGACTTAGGGACACACATAGATAGTAATCTAGCCTTTGACCATCATGTGTCTACAGTGGTAAGGAAATCATTCTATATTGCGCAACTTATAAGCAAATGTATGGCATCTAAGTCCAAGGAAGTCACTGTTCCACTGTATTTGGCATTCATCAGACCTGTCATTGAGTACAATGCCTCCTTTGGTATGTACCTAACCAGGCATATCCAACAACTGGAACATCCACAGAGGTTCCTCACTAAATGAATACAGGGCATTAGTAAAATGTCCTATGTAAACTGCCTCAAGGCACTATCCCTGTATTCTGTCTCCTGCAGGCTTTTGAGGGGAGATCTATGCCTGGCATACAGGGGATTGTCAGACCCCACTCTGATGGACCTCCTTCATATCCGCAAAACAAACAGCACTAGAATTACCCATTCCAAAGACTTAAACCTTGCCTGTGATATAAATAGGTCCTGCTGGAGATATAGGCATTTATCCCAGAGATTACCACATCTATGGAACAGGCTCCCCATCCATGTAAAGCAGAGCTCCTCCCTAACCCAATCCAAGTGCAACAATGGCAATTGGATGGAAAACTGGAAATTCATCACTGATTTGGCACCTATGTCTCTAATGGACACAGGTAACCTGTAAATGGTTCATCTCCCAAACCCCTAATTATACTTATCAAGGGTATCAGAACTTGTCAGAGATTTGGGATGTATGGCTAGACTTAAAAAGGCCCTTGTGGCCGTTAGCCTAGTAAATACCTGTGAACTTATGAACCTATGAACTTCATTTCTGCCTGCTACGTTTGGCAGCACTGTTTTACCGGCTTTCAAAGACTATACACTCTTATGGATTTTTGTTTTTTCCTTTTTTGTTTTCCATAATTGGTAGTATAGGGATCAGATAAATATCCATGCACTACAAAAAATAAGCTTGTGTGTCATGATTCCCAACCCTTATTATTTGTTCACAGTATGGATTCCAAGATTTACTTTGAACACATAATAAGCTGGTTATGACTGGAGACCGGATCATAATCCTGTATCATATGGAAGCTCACCAACAAATTATGTTGTATTCTGCTATCTCTGACTGCTTCTACTTTAGTTTTTCAAAAATCATCATGGCAATATACTGATCCCATATAATATGATTCTTCATCTAATTAGTAGACTTCTGTTTCATGTTCACCCAGCAAGACATAGTATATGCATGCTTGCTAAAATATGTTTTTTCTCTCAATGCAAGTGGTTTGTAATCTTCTAACTGGATACTTGGCATTCTTATTTCAACCTTGTGGCTAACACATTCTGTGTATATCCCTTCATGGCTAACACATTTTGCCTGAGTCGTATCCTGCTTACCAGATCACATAATTTACATACCTGCTGACATCCATTTTCAGTGAAGAATGCTGGATTTAGCAGTTGAAATTCATTATCTCTGCTATTTTAAATAATTTGCTTATAAGAGATTCTTATCAGCTAAATACTATCTAATTTAACAATAGCTCTAACCTTCTTAACTCACTTGCAGTTGTTGCCTGTGTTTTAGTACTGAGCCTAACCATACTGCTGTTGATATCCACCCAGCTTGCAGCCTGCCCACATTCTAATGGTTAGTGGATGTTGTTAGAAGAAAATATAGTATCACAATAGCAACAACTGGATTTAAAAAATTAAACTTTCTGAAGAGAAGAACTCATCAATTTTAGTACAAGGCAACAAATTTCAAGGTTCACTTATCACTATATAATGTATCAAGTCAGACAGCATACTTCAAAAGTAAAGCTATGCTTACATGTGCTCGCGATAATAAACGCAGATGTTTGGCCAAATCATTGCGTTGCCTGGCATGCAAAGCAATTTCTGAAGCAAGCTGTATTTAAGTTTTTGCTAGGGTTGTGCCCTTAAGAGAGGTTTTTAGGGACTCCAGGTAACCAGTCAGCCAATATATCAGAGCTTGCCCTTTTCTCCACTATAGTGCGATTTCGGAGTTGGTATAATTAGTCTGGGTGTTGTAGGGTGCAGTCCCCCATATTGGGGGGTGTTGGGGGCATAGTCCCCCACTTCTGTGGGTTTGAATTGATTCCCTGTGGTTTGTTGTGCTTGTTGGTCGACCAGTTACTTTCCCTGGGTATAAAGAGTCAATGACCTGAAGATTTGCTGTTTTCATCTCAATGTTCTCGTCTTCCATCATGTGGGATTTTGATATTATCAGGTAGACTCATACATATATATATATATATATATATATATATATATATATATATATATATATATATATATATATATATATCTAGGTTTACTATCACATACTCGAATGCACTGTGTTTGAATGTGAAGATGTCTGAACAAAATGTTCGGAAATCAGAATACCGAACACAGTAAATGCTGAACTGACCATTTCAGTAAAGTCGAATGTTGAAAATGTCGACTTTGCTGAAATGCTCACATCCACTCAACATTAAAAAACACTTTTTGCAGGGGGGCAAGCACCCCTGCACCTCCCTATGTGGGAGGCTGCGCCCCCACACTCCGACTACTTATATATACAAACTCCGAGATCACACTACAGTGAGGGAAAGGGTACACTTCCTGATCCCCACTATAGTGTGATCTGCACCACAATGTCGAACCTTACAACAGTGAATGCTCCCTATTGTAAGCTTCAACATTGTGGCACTCGCATTTACAGTTTTTCAAATTTACTTTCACACGTATGTCTATATATAGGGTTCCTTTCAGATGATCGAAGTTTTAAAATTTTGAATTTCATATGGCTGAGACCATGTGATCAAAGTTTTAAAACTTTGGACGTTCTGAACGGAGATCTCCATACAGCGTGAAATGGGAAATTTTCTCTTTTCCTTGCTGTAGTGCGATCTTGGAGTTGGTATATTTAAATAACAGGGGGTTTGGGGGGGTGCAAGAGGGCTTGCACCCCTGCAAAAAAGTTCAGGAAAATCTTTTTGTTTTGTTTTTGTGTTTCAAAGCTTCGAAACTTCAATCATATGGTCTCGGCCATATGAAATTCGAAGTTTTAAAACTTTGATCATCTGAAGTGAATCCATATGTCTGTGTATATACATATACATATATATATATATAGATATATATATATATATATATGTATATATATATATATATATATATATATATATATATATATATACTCAGTGTGTTTTTTGCTCAGTTACTTTGCTCAGTGTGTTTTTTATAATCTTTATAATATATATTTACCATCTCAGAAGTGCTTACTCCTCTCTGTACTCTTCTTTTCTAGACCTAACACCACTCTTAAGTATTCAACTGCGGTACCACCTTTAACATTCTTATAAGAGAAGCGCAGTCCGGGTCTGAACTATCTGCAAACAGCTACAGTTAACTTTGAGTATGTGTCTACCTGTTTGAGCCAATCTTCATTTTCCCCTGGAGAGCACTGTGCTTTGGCTGTAAGCAGCCCCCCACCACAACACACATCTTCCACTTTCTCTTATTCCCTTCTGTTAGCAAATAGTATCCATAACTGATCAATACTGTGTGTTTGTTAATTTAAACTATGACCACAGTAGCCTACTGATACAAGGTTATCCTGTTTTTCCACCTGAGAAATTAAGAAAAGACTTACAGTTTCAGAGCAGTCCTTGGTCAATTGTGATTGTTTCTTAACACATACTTGTCTTGCTTTGTGATTGTTTCCAGCCCCTCATACAAGACCCTAACAGGGTCTCTACCGCCTCCCCACCCTGCCCCCTATTTCCTCCCGCCCCCAGTGGTCCCACCTTTATTGCACTCAAACCCCTCCCATCTTTTCAATAGCCAACCACAGCACTAACCCAACACTACCTCCTCCATATTCCCTCTACTTTCACACCTCCTCAACTGACTTGTACAAGCATACCTTTCCTTTGCTCACTGCATGCACTCTCCTTGCATATCTTACATCCTACCAAAGCTCCATCATTCCCCCACTTACCCACTACCACTGTACTACTACTCACACCACCACCCATGTCTCACCCATATTCAGCTCCCCTCCCACCAGCTCAAGAACCATCCCTATGCACCCCCCACATATTCTACCAACTATATTACTCAAACGTAAAGCATCTCTACAACTTAACATAATAACCCTCCCACCATACCTATTACCCACAGAGCACAATCATAAAGTTTCCATTATAAACAAACACATTCAAAAACTGAGAAAACTAATAATCTCATGCATATCAAAACTAGCCCTAAGTGGAGACATCCACCCCAACCTTGGCCCTACCATCTCCAACCCCAATCCTCATAATCAGAATAGAAACCACAACTTCTCCCATATTACAGCCAATAGAAAGCCAAGTGACTTCCTTCTACTAAGCCTAAATATTATAAGTATATTCAACAAAGTCCATGAACTCCATGCCACCATTGACTTATACTCCCCAGATATTGTCATCCTGACAGAAACCTGGCTAAAACCTCACATTACCAGTGAGCAAATACTCCCTACAGGTTACGGCATACTAAGAGTAGACCGGCTAAACAAAAAAGGAGGTGGTGTAGCTATAATATTTAAACAGCGTCTAAACATCCAGATCTTAAAATCATCAGCTCCACAAATAGGCAATGAAGAAATAATATATACCAACCTCAAAATTAACCAAAACAAAACCATCAACATAATTGGATGCTACTTCCCACCTGGCCAAAACATCCCTCCACTAGAAAACCTCCTCAGCTGGTCTTCCCACCATCTCCCCCAAGAAACTATCATCTTAGGTGATTTCAATATTGACTGGCAATCCTGTTCTGGCAACAATCCAACCCATCATGTACACCTTCATGGCTTCACCCAACTAGTCCAGTCATCAACAAGGATAAATAAAAACTCCAGCAAGCACACTACCCTGGATTGGATACTAGTCAGTAAGAACCCACAGTCATATATAACAGGCTGCTTATCAGATAGCCTCAGTGACCACTCCCCAACATTCCTACTCAAAAAATACCTGTACCAAGCTAAACCTGTCATCTATCATCGAATACGTAAAAAAATAAACTTTAACCCACTCACATTCATCTCATGCCTCAAAGAATGTAACTGGCATGCTCTAAAGTACCTCAGTCTAGATGACGCAGTTGAATTTTTTAATACTACCTTCCTGAACATCCTTAATTACCATGCCCCCATAAGATTTTCCAGAACCAAAGCACAATCCTCCCCATGGCTACAGAAAACCACTAAGTCAGAAATGAAAAACAGGGATAAAGCCTGGGAGCACTGGCGCAAAACCAAAACCCCCGCAGCTAGACAAACATTCCTAGAACTACGCAATAGAGTCAAAAAGCTAATAAAACAGGACAAATTCCAATACTACCAGTCTGCCCTTGACTCCTCACAACACAGCCCCAAACAATTCTGGTCCTCCATAAACTCCATCCTCCACCCAGGTAATGTCAGTACCCCTCCTCCTAACATCCCTCACGTCTCAGAAAATATTGCTACCTCATTCAACACACACTTCACCCAAACCATACTATCACTAGCTAAACAACACAACCCCCCTCCCCTCCAGCCCACACCTTCAACTAGTAATCTCCCCACTGCCTTCTCTTTTTCTCCTGTACCTACTTCCAACATAAAAAAACTCTTAACTGAACTTAAACCCACCAAATTAGCAGCAGACAACCTCTCAAGTGAATACCTACAAATCGCAGCTGATGCTCTGGCCTACCCAGTATCCATCTTGATTAACCGATCTCTGTCAGAAAGTTATGTTCCCACATTGTGGAAAGTCTCACATATAATTCCCCTCCACAAAGGCGGACCCTCTGCAGAACTAACCAGTTACTGCCCCATAGCTATTCTCTCTCCACTCTCCAAAATACTAGAGAGATGCATACACTCTCAGGTCTCAGACTACCTCCTTACTAACAACCTCCTTTCCAGTACTCAGCATGGTTTCCGACCAAACCATAGCACCACCACTGCCTTACTCTCCTTTACTAACACTATCATTCAGCATAAAAACAATGGCTATCTCTCCTCTGCTACTTTCCTAGACCTATCTAAAGCATTTGACATGGTCCCACACAAACAACTTATCTCTGTCCTCATTAACCTATCCTTCTCACAATCAGTCATCAACTGGTTTCAGAGTTACCTGTCTGACCGCCAACAATCCGTTGTATGGCAGAATGACATATCTCCCCAACTACCTGTCTCCATAGGGGTTCCCCAAGGATCCATCCTTGGACCCCTACTTTTCTCTGTTTACACCAATAATCTAGCCTCTGCCACCAAACATGGCACACTCATCCAATACGCAGATGACTCAACTATCATCTGCTCAGACCAGTCCCTACCCAAAAGGCAAAAAGTCACACAGGAAGCCTTTTCCTCTGTTGAAACATAGTTATCTGATGCCCAATTAATACTCAACCCAAACAAAACTAAACTACTCATCTTCCAACCCACCAAACATACTCAAAACAACTCTCACTTTAACATCACAGCAAAAGACAACACCACTATATACCCAACTGAACACAACAAATTGCTAGGAATTGAAATAGACAATAAACTAAAATTTGACATTCACATATCCATGACCATAAAAAAAGTCCACAAAAAACTAGGAGCATTATACAGAAATAAACAATTTCTCACCAAAGCAGCAAAGATTTCAATAGCAAATTCCCACCTTATCTCCACCCTACTTTATGCCTCTCCAGTATATACCAACCTAAGGCAATGTGATCTAAACAAGCTAGAGACCTGCTACAACAAAATCGCCAAATTCACCACAGGGGCATCCTACCGTAGTCACCACTGTCTCTCACTTGCTGAACTGGGCTGGCTTGAACTCCCTCACCTCCTTCAGTGGTATCAACTCTCACTCACCCACAAATAGTAAACCATCCACTAAATGTCCCATCCCTCCAGAATCTACTCCAACCCTATCGCACCACCAGACCACTAAGATCCAGCAACAAAAATCACTTGCAGATCACTAAAGCCAGTAACTCTGCTGGTGAAGCACTATTCTCTTGCGCCATAGCCAAATTATGGAACTCACTCCCACCCACAATTACCTCCGTACCATCATGCACCAACTTCAAAACTTTATTAAAAGCGCACCTAAAAACTTGCTGGCTATGCCCTTGCAACTCTCACTCTAATATCATCCACCCCATCCAACTACTACCTTTCTTTCACCTCCACTAACTACCTTGATGATAGCAAGCTCAGATGCTCATAAGCCTAGTACTTATTATACAGCAGGAACTTCTCATTGTTACATTTGTTAATGCCTGTTATGTACTTCACAGATAAAGATTCTAGTTGTCTACTGATGTACTATGTTCTTCATCTGTAAATATGTTGTAAGTAATTTCTATGTTAAATTGTTAATCGCTATGTAATCCAATGTAACTACTGTCTGTTTATTTTACTGTGGAGCTTTTCTCCCCGGGCCTCCACTGAAAATGGACCCACGTCCAGTCGGGCACTCCTGGTCAACAAATTTAAATAAATAAAATAAATAAATAAATAATAAATAAATATACACACACACACACACACACACACACACACACACACACACACACACACACAGATATATATAAATATATATATATATATATATATATATATATATATATATATATATATATACACACATCATTTCCACGAGAAAAATATAGGTGATTCATTGCTTCGATATAATAAAGATTCGTTAAGTTGTCTCACGTTTTAGTGGTTTGGGTAAGTGTAAATTCAATGAATGAAAGTAGACCCATATATATATATATATATATATATATATATATATATATAAAATATATATATAGATATCGATATATATATATATATATATATATATATATATATATATATATATATATATATATATATACCCACACAGAAAGACTTTCGTGAAAAAGAATTCCCCTGGTAGTTTAGCTTTAGCCTTTTAGCCTTCCAGGGAAGATAAAAACAACTGACATAAAAGCTTTCATTTATATACATAAAACCCAAAGAACATGATGCAATGAATCAATCCATCTATCAAGACAAAACACACAGATTTTTTAATCCAAAATATTTTCCAGTTATATCTCTGATTAAGTCCAAAAGGTGCTATTGTATTAAACTTCAAAATTAAAAGACTCTGGGCCGGATTCCCGAAGGCTTGCACAGAGTCTAAGAGTAGAGTAAGACTCCATGCAGCCAACATGTCGGCCGAGCGATCGAGGAACAGCCGGCAGGGGCGTGCAAGAGAGCTCCTAAAACGACTCTTACACTGACAGGGTTAGGTTATGCAAATTACCTCATTTGCTGCTGAAAGCTATGCAAATGAGGTAAATTAGCGATCCAGGAAACCCTAACATCTCAGAGTAAGAGTAGTGTTATTTGCAGAAATGTACTCAGTTGTCAACTGAGTACCGTTCTGCAAATAGCAAAATGAAGCCATGACAGCTCCAAATAAAGGATGCATCCAGTTGATGAAGCATGCCAATGGCCAAATATACGGCCGTTGGCATTTTTTCCAGTTGCAAATAAATATATATATACTTTTTTACCTCGATCTGCGATGTTTAAGTGTAGCTCAGCGCCGCGCAAATGTGCTGTGCTCTAAAAATCAGAAATCCAAAAAATAAAAGGCATAAATAGGGAATTAATTCAAAATATTAATCTGCCATGCAAGTGAATGGCAGGCTGAAGACAACATGGCTACTGAGTAGAGGTTTCTAAGGGGAGAAGCTCAGTCTGAGAGATGTAACTAAGCATTGGTAGGCAATCCTATGCAAATGAGGATAAAGATAGTGAATCCCTGCTATGTGAACCATGTCCCTAGTGTGTAAGAGTAGGAAATGGGGAGTAACAGAGTAGGATATGGGTGACATCATGAGGGGGTATGTATGAAAAAGACTGTAAGCTTATTGGAGCAGAGTGGCATGTGGTTGCTGTGAGTTACTCAGGACTAAAAGAGGTGTGTCAACAGTTGTCTAAACTGAAATCAAGAAACTGAAGGTGTACACCGTGGCTATCACTAAAGTTTCTTGCAAAGCTGCTTACACTGTGTGAGCGAGCGTGCACACGTGTGCGCGTGTTTAAACCCATCTAAGCCTGTGTGCACGTGTGTGCACCCGTGTAAGCCTGTGTAAGGCCATCTAAGCTAGCATACACTAATGTGCACCCGCCTAAGCCCGTGTAAGCCTGTGTGCATGCATGTGAGTGTGTTTGTTCTTGTTTGCTCGGCGCTGCCCCCTGTGGAAACAGAAATGGCAAAAGGAAGGAAAGGAAGTAGTAGGAAGTTATCCAAGAAGAACTAGCAGAGCTGCCAGGTGACATCAGTCAGAATCAGCCAATTACACAGGCAGTACACTATCCCAGCCCAGACCAGTACCTAAAACTCTGCAAACAACATTCCCCCATGTTTTTCTCAGAAACACTGCAACACTGCAGTCAACAAAGAGAAGTGAAAACTTAAAATGCTTAAATTGAGACATAAAAATGTTAGGGGCTGCCATTGCTGTTATAAGGCAACATGTGCAAGATGCTGAGGGTGGTGCCATTGCGAATGCTGCTGAGCAACCCACAGTGAGGAGACAGAGAAGAGTGTACAGACCCAGGCTAACCTACCAGGGGCTACATGAGCTGGAGATAGTGGAGCACTATAGAGTGGACAGAGAGCTCCTGCAGCAAATTGTTGAGCTGTGCAGGCCACACCTCACACACAGAACCAACAGAGGGGAACCCATCCCAGTGGAAACCAAGGTATGTGTTGGCCTAAGAATACTAGCAACAGGTACCTTCCAGAGACCAACTGGTGATATGATGGGGATTTCACGGGCATCAGCATCAAGGGTACTGCACCAGCTCCTGAATGCCATGTCAGCACATGTCGGTGATCATGTATATTTCCTCAATTCCCGTGTGGTATTGGCCAGCAATATGCGTCTCTTCCAGCAAATAGCGGAATACCCTGAGGTAGTGGGTGCAATTGACTGCATGCACATACACATCAAAGCACCAGCTGGTGAGCGGGGTAAGGCCTACATCAACCGCAAGGGCTTCCACTCCATCAACTGATGCCCAGGGTATAATACTGAATGTGTGTGCTGGCTGCCCTGGAAGCTACCATGATTCCCATATCTGGCATCTGTCGCAGCTGTACCAGACATTTGCAAATGGGGACATCCCTGATGATCACCTAGTGGGGGATGCTGGATACGCACTGGAGCCGTGGCTGATGACACCCATCAGAAATGCACACACCTGAACAAGAACTCCATAATGAGGCACACGCACAAACACAAAATGTAATTGAGCATGTGTTTGGGATGCTCAAGTCACAGTTCCAGTGCCTGGACACATCTGGTGGAGCCTTGCAGTACTCACCAACTACATGTACTCAAATTGTCATGGTATGTGCCATGCTACACAATCTGATCCTGCAAAAACAGCTGCAGCAGGAACAGCATGGGGCAGGGCCAAACAGCCCCCCACCATTGCCAAGGCCTGCACAGACACAGAGTGACTCAGAGGAGGAGCAACCTGAGCCTGCCCCAGTAGGCAGAAGGAGGCGTGCCCAGTATGCCTTGGCCTTGGCAAAGAGGCAACGCATAGCACATACACTGGCTCAGTAGGAACCTGGAAATGATACCTCTCACTGACTCACACATAAAATAAAAGGGATGCCCAACTTGACACTACCTGTTTCCAAATATGTATAGGGAGTGTAGTATGTGCATCCAACATAGGCAGCCCTGCAGCGCCACCTGAGACATGATTGCCATGTTTTACGCAATATAAAGCAGTGCTAAGCAGCTTTTACCAATATGTAGTATATGTAAACAAAATTGTTCGTGCAATGTTGGCCAAGGTCAGCCAAAGCTGAGCAAAGTCAGTTAAACATGCTCATATCAGCTTTACTGTACCTTAAGCAGTCTGGTCTGGCCAGCATGAAAATAAAAAGCAGTGACGGGGCTTGAACCCAGGATACTGTGCACTATAGTCACAGTACTGATCCACTAAGCCCTGATAGCATTACAATGGCACAGACACAGCAGGACAATTGTACAATAATGCAAATACAAAGCAATGCTGTATCATGCCCCTAATGAGGCAAATAGGTAACCTCACCCACATGCCTATGCAGACAGAGAACATCAGGCCAGACGTTGCGATGTGGGTTGTGTAGGCTATGAAGTCACAAGCTAATATATGTGGCAATGGACGCTAAGACCTGTAGTATACTAGTATGCCTCAAGCCAGTATGACAGGCAACAGTACAGACTTTAATGGTGTCCTGTACATAGCAGTGCAGGCACAGCAAATGTGTATAAGTGTCAGGTGAAACTCACATCCTATGTACACCCACAGTAACAATCCGGTGTACCCACAGTTAGAAATGTGCAAAAAAATAGCTGTCCCCTCTGTATGTAGAAATGTTGATAGGTCTATGCAAAGTGTCTCACGGAAGCCCTGCAGGCATAGCATGATCCATGTTGATCTATGACACAAAGGTGATCCCTGCTGTAAAAATACACCTTGATTTACGATACACATATGGTATAAATGTGTATACTGTGTGTGCTCACACACTCCAACAAATGTAGTGGATTTCAATCTGCATCACACTGAAAGGTCATACTGGGCATGCTCACACACTTGAACTTCTTCTTGTTTCGGCTTTTTCCTGGTTAGGGGTCGCCACAGTGGATCACCTTGTCCGCACATTGATTGGCAGTGGAGTTTTACAGTGTTGAGTAGCCAGCCCGTCGCCCAACCTTCCACAGAAGGCACACTCACACGCACACCTAGGGCCAATTTAGAGTATCCAATCCACCTGCAGCATGTCTTTGGAATGTGGGAGGAAACCAGAGCACCCGGAGGAAACCCACGCGACCACAGGGAGGACATGCAGACTCAGCACAGAAGGCACCCCAGCCGAGGATCGAACCGGAGAACCTCTTGCTGTGAGGCGGCAATGCTAACCACTGCACCACCGTGGCCGCCCACTCACACACTTGAACAAACAAAGCAAATGTCAGGCAGGAAGATACTGAAAGGTCATACTGGGCATGCTCACACACTTAGGCTAAATACGTATGTGATGATAAGGGATCTATGGACAAACGTGTATAGTCATCTCTACTTCCAGAAACACATTCACAAAGTGGTATAAAAATCCTGCTATGTGTGCACACAAACTGCCAAGTTCTGTGCATGTAGGTCAAAGGAGGTTGCCACTACTCAGCAGTCAACAGACCTGTCAGAGACTACCACAACACACTTGCGAGGAATCTGACTAGACACGTTCAGCAACTAGAAAGAACAATGAAGAACCTTAACAAGAGGATTACTGGCCTCAAATAGTTGCCCCATGCAACAAGAATGAATGTAACCCAAGCTGTACTCAGTGGCATACTGTCTACGCAGCAGATCTCTTCCCAACAGACAGGTCCATGTCATGGTTACACTCAGATCTGTTCTGAGTTACAGCTCAATGGCACTAAATGTACAGAGCCAACTGATATTGGTAACATCCTGGCAGATAGGATCAGTGTTAACTTTACTCCCCTCTCACCCATGAAAAAGCACATGTCTATAATGGAAGACTGCAAAGTTGCTGTTACCACGGCTGCACAGGTAAAAAACACTCTCTGAAGCCAGTATCACAACAGCTATGGGACTAGATAACTTCCCAGGCTATGTAGTATCTACTTCCCTGAAGTAAACACTAACATGGAGGTTCTGTGGCTACTGATGTTTCCAGAGGACTGCAAACTAGGAGCCATCATTGTAAACACTAAAGATGTGGACATCCTACCAAAGGGCCTCACTGAGACAGATGGCTGCTGTCCAAGCCATGGGCTGTAGCTCAATGCCAAAAGGTGCATTATCATCACCTTTGTTAAAATCTCTGTAGTCAAGAACTACAACATAGGTGGTAGTATACCTTACACTTTAAGTGTGACAAGAGACACTGGGCCACAGGTGGACAGTGGATACAACTGTGATAAGCACATTCCCACAGTAGTCAGGAAACACTCTTATGTGGCACACCTCATCACAAAATGTGTCTCATGCAGAATAAAAGAGGACATTGTTCCCCTCTACTCAACATTCACTAGAACTATAAAAGAGTCCAATGCCACTGTTGCTATGTACCTCACAAGACAGCTACAACAACTGGAAAGCCAGCAGCAATACCTCACAAAGAGCATTACTGGCCTGAAATACATGCCATACACAGACCATCGCAAAATTCTCCATCTGTACTCCCTTGCATATCGCCTACTCATAGGTGTTCACTGCGTAACATCCAAAGCTATGTCAAACATGCAGCTGTTGGATATGATCCACGTAAAACACCCACAATCACCCTGACCTTTGGACCTAAGACCACGAGTGAAATACAAAAGGAAGTGGGGTAGCCATTTACCTTATGGATATCCACACTTCCAGGTTACTGCCACAGCATGAGGCCTTGGAGGCCATGCAAGTGCAACTAACATTGGGCAAAGCTGCCCATCAGATTGTAGCCTGCTACAGATCATGTACCTTGTCTCAGGAACCTCCCTCAGTATTCTGGAGAACAATGACAAATATAAAGGTCATATCAAACACCATCATATGAGGAGATTACAACTACCCAAACAATGAGTGGATGAATAACTCGTATACAATGTCCTTTGCCCAATGTGTCCTAGAGTTAAGAAACTCTAACATCCTGGAACAGTTGGTCAGCACACCCACTAGAGGTGACAACATACTGGACATGATCATCACCAACATGGGGTACCAATGTTCCACAACAGAGATAAACCCCTTGCTGGTAATATCAGATCATTAAGTAATCACACTGGACATCCACATCCCGCCCCCACACCCAGTCAATGAAACCACTGTGAAGACATTCTCAAAAGCAAGCAGCACACTTCCCAAGACCAAAGTGGAAAGTCCCAAAGCCCTCTTGCTATAGGATAATGGTATACAATCTGCCAAATCATTTACAAGTGCATCCTATGAGCATCATGGAACCCATACACTGAGACATTGGAGTTCTACAGACACTGGACTCTACACAACTTCACCTTGTTAAAGGCATAACCTGTCTCCCAAACCTAGTTGACTTATTTAAAACAGTTTCCATGAACATAGATGGAGGTGAAAATAGTCCACACACCCACCTGGACCTCACTAAGGGCTTACCACACCATTCCCCACTCCGCCATCATGGACAAGTGTACCAGCTTGAATATAAACAGCTATGTCACAGGATGGGTGGCTAAGTGGCTCACAGATCAAACACACATGTTCATAGTTGCGGGTGCCATGCCCAACTCTAAGCCAGTCACACATGGCATCACACAGGTTTTGGTCCTGGGACCCCACCTGTTCAGTCGATACTGCTCAGAGGTGCAGGCAAGCACGGCAGGTGTAAGGCTGAACAGATTTGCAGATGAATGGAAACTGTGGTCCATAATTGACTGTACAGCTGACACAGACATCCTCCAGTAGTGTCTTACAGAGACAGATACCTGGTGTCAAAACAATGCCCTCAAGCTGAATGGCAAAGAATGCATAGTCATCCCCTATGGGTAATACGAAGTGCACACAAATTACCACATAGGTGGTAATCCAGCATGTACAGAGAAAGTAATTATGGCCCTGGGGACACAGGTAGATAGTAAACTCACCTTTGATGATCACATGGCCAAAGTTTCTAGACATTCGTTCAATGTAGGTCAACTAATGTCACCTAATGTAACACACTTCGTATAGTCTGATGATGTCACCATCCTACAACTATACCTGTCAAAAAGAAAGTCCCCAATTGTATGTGTAGCACATCGTGTTAATGCATACTTCTCTAGTATCATGAAGTAGTTAGGTAGGGGTTTGAATCCTGCACTTGGTAACTGTGCGTGTTCCCCTTGGAAAGGAACAGCCTTTTAGGAGAGTAGTGAAACACCTCAAAAGTGGTAATCTAACCTTTGTCAACTGTGATGATGTCAGCATCCTACAAATATACCTGTGGAAAATACTGCTCCCAGTAATCTGTTTAGCGCATCGTGTTAATGTATACTCTCCTAGTATCAGGAAGTAAGTAGGTAAGGGGTTTGAATCCTACACCAGGCAACTGTGTGTTCTCCTTGGGAAGGACCAACCTTTTACGAGAGTAGTGAAACACCTCAAAAGTGGTAATGTAACCTTTGTCAAGTCTGAAGATGTCAGCATCCTACAAGTATACCTGTGGAAAATAAAGCTCTCACTAATCTGTAGAGCACGTCGTGTTAATGTGTACTTTTCTAATATCATGAAGTAATTAGGTTGGGGTTTGAATCCTGCACTGGGCAACTGTTTGTGTGTGTTCCCCTTGGGAAGAAGCAACCTTTTAGGAGAGTAGTGAAACACCTCAAAAGTGGTAATCTAACCTTTGTCAACTCTGATGATGTCAGCATCCTACAAGTATACCTGTAGAAAAGAAAACCCTCACTAAACTATACAATGCATCATGTTAATGTGTACTCCTCTAGTATCACGAAGTAGTTAGGTAGGGGTTTGAATCCTGAACTGCGCAACTGTGTGTTTGTGTGTGTTCCCCTTGGGAAGGAACAACCTTTTTGGAGAGTAGTGAAACACCTCAAAAGTGGTAATCTAACCTTTGTCAACTCTGATGATGTCAGCATCCTACAAGTATACCTGTGGAAAAAAATACTCCCAGTAATCCATATAGTGCATCATGTTAATGCGTACTCCTCTAGTATCATGAAGTGGTTAGGTAGGGGTTTGAATTCTGCACTTGGTGAGTGTGTGAGCTGTATCTGTGTGACACTGTTGGTCAATGTGCTGTGGGTTTTGCTTTTACCACTGTATGACATATCAGTATGCATTGCACATGTGAGCTAGCTGTGTGTCAAATACATATCTGTACATGTTACCTCAATGATTGCATGTGTGGGAACCCTGCTTTCTTCAAGAACACAGCTGTCATCCTTGCCAGACTGTGCTGCTGCTTCCCAGACCTTAGGTCACATCTATATGCTTGTGACAAGGCCAGCCACTGCAATGATCCCTGGCTTAGGTCATCTGTGTCACACAAAGTCATTATGATTCCTATTGGAATGTGTGAGTGAGGGTCTGTGGCCGAGGTATATGTCAGACCTGTTCAAACGCAGCAAAGTCTGTCCATGATGACAATTCATAGGTGTAGAACAAACTGTGGATATGCATGCAGACCCCTTATTGCTTATGTGATCCACAAAGGGATTCCAGAATACCTTTGGAAATGTGATTAACAAAGGAGAGATGACATAACACTTGGTTGCATGTACACATCGGTACCTGTTCATCATGCTGGTGGCTACTACCTATGTGGTACTGTGGGGATAATATGTTCCTTAGAGGTGGATGACAATGCTTAGTTTGGCTTATAGCTTTACAGCATGGGTTTGACAACAGGCATCTGTCTGTATGATACCCTTGTGGAGTATGTGTGTGCCATCTGGAGAATGCATTATAGGCCACAGTATGCATTACCAGATGTGGACGGACATATCCCTACTGTGATTGCTTGTACCTAAGAGAGCTATATGGCAAGCAGGAGTGGTCTCAGTAATGGGTGCAGGTGAATACCAGTAGTTATTGGCATTGTATAGTATCTGAAGGATCCAAATGTTGCTGTGTGTCCTACATCTGTGTGTCAGTTGTCAAGACATCATCGAACGATTGGTTATAGTCAGGCTGTTGATGTGATGTATACCACCAGAATGCAAAACAATGACAGATAGTAACAGTATCACCCACAGCACAGTGTCAAACCATGTGTAGTCAGGTTCGGGAATGTGTGTAGTTCAATGCATACTGGCCACCAATAGAAACTATGGAGTGTTGCTGTGTAATACAGATCATGTCACCCTGGCCATGTGTCCACTATGCACGTAAATGCAGACAGTGCACCTCCACCATGTTCACAACTGCACACCTGCAAATCAGTGCTACACACATCCCACACATACTGTCCACTCTCTAACACATGCTGCCAATACTGCACACATCAGCCAAGTGGCACGTGGCCAGACAATACACAATTGGAACCAACACTGGTGTAAACAACACTACAATGACAATCATAGCTTTAATGCATCATGTCTGCTCAGCTACACCTTCAAGCATATGATTACACTCTACAGCTGACAACATGCTAACATTGCTATACTGCTATATAGACACCCTGTGCATCAGCACCATGGTAGCCTTTTCCTGCATCGATGTTACAGATGACAGGAGGTGGCACAGGCATCATCATATGCATAGGGTGTGCTGTTGGTTTGCCAGAGGCCTACAGTGAACCATCCAATTGACATGTATATGTGTGTGTGTGTGTGTGTGTGTGTGTGTGTGTGTGTGTGTGTGTGTGTGTGTGTGTGTGTGTGTGTGTGAGGGGCAAGAATACTGTAATGGGCCAATGTTGTTGTAATGTGTGTGTGTATGTGTTAGCCCTAGGTGTCTGGAGTATGTGTGTGAGTCTGCATGCACACAGTTCCACCATGTGGCTGCCATATACGGGTATTTGTGGGGCAGCCACAGACTGTACCTGCGAGGCTTTACAGATCACCATCTCTGGCCACGGATATGGTACCTGTGCCTGGCAGGGGTACTACTGACACTATCAGGTACTAAGCCAGACTGGGTATTATCCCCAGAGGTGGATGGATGCACACTGGACACAGGTCCCTACTGGGACTGTCCAGAGCCATGTGCACATGGTCTTCTAGGACATTCTATGGACAGCCCACCACCAACATTGCTGGGGCTGGTACTAGCACTATGGGAGTGGCTGTGGCTTGAGGGATGTCTGCGGTGACTGCCGAATGCTGATGTTGCTGGCATACATCCACGTCGACTTCTCAACTGTCCCGCACTGTCCTGACACATGGACATGACATTGCGGAGGATATCTAATGTCTCTCCCCAACGTCTATCAGTGACCTCGGTGTAATGTCAGATGGCACCTGCTAGGTCATGGATACTGTCAATGAGAGTGGTGTTATGGGCCCTCTGTGCTTTTAGTCCCTGTCTGGTGTACCGTTCCATATATGCCTGTGCCTCCATGACAGCCTGGAACATGCATGACGTTGTCAGACCTTTGGCACATCTGCCAGTGGCATGATGAGCAGCAGTGCTCCTACAAGAACCCCTGGACTTCTGCCTATGTGGTACCCTTCCAGACATCTGGGTATGGCTGCTGTGTTGGGATGCATGTGCCATGGATACCACACTGTCCTGGCCAATGCCAACAGTTTGCTGTCCCTCAGCTATGGGCATTGGTGATGGATGTATTGGCAGTTTGACTGTATGCATGGATCAAGTGGACAGCTGTGTACTGTCAATTGGTGACCCAATGACAGACCCTGGCAAACATGCCTGTGCCTCAACACACCTATCTTCATTATCACTATGTGGCTCAATGACAACAGTTTCCCTGCTGCAGTGAACCAGCCCTAACACAGCACCTGTGGGAGGGAGACAGGAAACACACTTTACGACCTGTACATGATGTTGGCACACATGCACACATGCACACATGTACACATGCACACATGCACACATGAACACATGAACACATGAACACTTGCACACATGCACACATGCACACATGAACACATGCACACATGCACACATGAACACATGAACACTGCACACATGCACACATGAACACATGCACACATGCACACATGAACACATGAACACATGCACACATGCACACATGAACACATGCATGCATGTGCACATGAACACATGCACACATGCACATATGCACACATGAACACATGCACACATGAACACATGCACAGATGCACACATGCACACATGAGCACATGCACACATGCACACATGCACACAAATACACTCCTCACTACAGCAGATACCCACACACACCACCAGCAATCCAAAACATACTTAATAGTGGTTGAAGGTGGGTTACAGTATCACAAGTCAAACAGTCATATCACACATGTCAGCATGCAGAAAGATTGTTGCTCAAGACCATGCAGGGCGAGTGTAGACAGCCAGTGTTAATAACAGTATACATGGCTTTGATGCATGTGTGCTGTTGTTCAGTGATTGGCCTCACAGTCACTCGTTACATGGGTTTGTAAGGTGCCCAATAGGGAGCATTGACTAACATGAATGTGTTATGTGTCGAAGAGTGACGCACAGCCCAATGATAGGCCTCTACCCCTCAGGTATATTATGGGTGCTGTGTGGATGACGTGGGATACTGAAGTGTGACCTTACAGCGGGTGTCTGGATACGCTATGTGTAGCATGTTAAGGTGTACTGCGTATGACAAAGTTGTGTATGTTGTGTACATGTGTATCAACTATGCCTATCCAATGTCCAGTATGGTGTTGCCACAATTGTGTGTGCTGCTTTGTGTATTGCATGTGATTGAGGCAACTACTATCATTACTGAGATGTGCATAGTCTCACAGCAAACATGCACAGCATGCATTATGCATAGGTGTGTTACATGTACATTGCCTACACCTCACCTATGACATGCACATTTCATTAGCAATATTAAAATTATAACACACTCACCAGCATCGACCGGCTGCCTTGCTGTCACACCAGAGGGACCTACAAGAATATGAGACAGTTTGTTAGTGGCCACAACTGTGCCATTGCTACTGTGAGTTTGCTAAACTACAGTAGTACAACAGTCGACAGTCACAGGCATACAGATTATATTCCAAATATCAGTATTGCACAACACTATGCAGCACAACTGCTAAACACACAGTACACATGTCACATAGGTTCGTAGGTTCATAGGCAGGTACTAGGCTATTGGCCCTAGGGCCTATATAAGCCTAGCCAAAGGTACCCTGGCTTTCGTCATCCAAGAAAATTATCTTCCTGTGCCACTGTCGAGCAGAGCCACAGAAGTGATCCCCGGGGTGAATTTCCTATCTCCCATCCAATCATCAAGATTTTTCTTGAACAGTGCTAATGAGGAGCTTTGTTTGATATAGATAGGTAGTTTGTTCCAGAGTATGGGAAGTTTCTGGAACAGGAATCTATCCCTCCAGCATGTTCTGTTTATTGTGGTGACGAGATTTAGGTCCCTAGAGCATGTAGCTCGTAGGGATTGGGATTTCTTTAAGTGGAGCATGTCTAAATGCTCTGGGTTTGACATAGCTTTGTGTGTTAGGCAGAGATCGCCTCTGAGTAGGCGATATGCAATGGAGTAAAGCTGCAGTTTTTTGAGACGGTCTGCATAGGGCATCTCTTTGAGGCCGGTAATCCTCTTTGTGAGGTATTTCTGTGGCCTTTCCAGTTGTTGTAGATGTCTTGTGAGGTACATACCAAAAAAGGCATTGTACTCTATAATGGGTCTAATGAGTGACGAGTAGAGGGGAACAATTACCTCTTTTTTCCTGGATGAGAAACCTTTTGTGATGAGGTGTGCCACATAGAAGGATTTCCTGATTACTGTGGCGATGTGATTATCAAAGGAGAGACTACTGTCCACCTGTGTCCCAAGGTCTCTTATCACACTTTTGGTGTTAAGTAGACTACCACCTATGTGGTAGTTCATGGGTACTGAGTTTTTACCAAAATGAATGATAATGCCCTTTTTGGCATTGAGCTTGAGGCCATGGCTTTGACACCAGGCATCTGTCTCAGCAAGGCCCTTTTGTAGGATGTCCACATCTTTTGGAGTTTTGATTATGGCTCCTAGTTTGCAGTCATCTGTGAACTTCATTAGCCAAAGACCTTCTGTGTTGGCCTGTACTTCAGAGAAGTAGATACCAAACAGGAGAGGACCCAGGACTGAACCCTGTGGTACTCCACTTGTCACTGGTCTGAAGCTGGATTTGGAGTCTGCTACTTTCACAGTGTGGGTTCTGTCAGTGAGCCAGTTGGCAACCCATCTTGTGACATAGGGATTTATACCTAGATTAGTGAGTTTATCTATAATTCCAGAGTGGGGGATGGTGTCAAATGCCTTGGTGAGATCTAGATAGGCTGTGTGAACCACCTTACCCTCATCTATGACTTTGGTGACTGCTTCAAATAAGTCTATCGGGTTTAGGAGACATGATCTGCCTTTTCCAAACCCGAACTGGGTGGAGTCCTGAGTTTGGAGATTACCAATGTCATTGTTTATAAGTTCCATGATAATACGCTCCATAGCCTTGCAGAGCAGGCTCGTTAGGCTAATTGGGCGGTAGTTTCCATGGTCTGTGGTGGCTCCCCCTTTGTGGAGTGGGATAACTGTCACTGTGTGCCATTCAGTGGGCACATAGCCTGAGGTGAGGCTATGGTTGAACATGGTACTTAGGTGGGGTGCCAGTTCATTCTGTAGTTCATGTAGAACACAGCCTGGGATGTCATCATGTCCCATGGATGCTGTGTTCTTGGCTTTGGATAGTGTGTTTTTTACCTCTGTAGCCATGATTACAGGAACTTTGCATTCTTCTGGTATAGAGATGGGCCCTTTAGGGGATGACAGAGGGGTAAAGTTAGCACTGAACCTATCTGCCAGGATGTTGGCAATATCCGTTGGTTCTGTATATTTAGTGCCATTGTGCTGTAACTCAGAGCAGATCTGAGTGTTGCCATTGAGATTCTTGACATAGCTATAGAATGCTTTCTGGTTGTCTTTAGAGTCAGTGGTGATTTTGTTTTCATAACTAGCTTTGGAGGATTTTATGAAGGATCTCAGCTTCTTACTGAAGCTGACCAGGGAGTTTCTCCAATCATGGGATTTTACTCTTTTTTGCAACAGTTTCTTTCTTCTGTTGTAGAGTTTGTTTGTGGCAGGGGACCCCAGATTGTCTTCCTTTTTTGGAGGATAGCATCTTGGTTCTGTTAGGGATTGCACGATCCATGCACTCATGTAAGTGTTTATAAAGTGCATTTGTGTAGGATTCAGCAGTCATACCTCTATTGTCCGTCAGCATGGGTGTTGTGAAGTTTGCCACTTCTGTCTTAAGAAGTGTGAAGTTGGCTTTGGAGAAATATTTTACTGTGGTTTCCCTAATGGGGGTGGGGGGTGGGGGAGGGATGTGGATGTCTAGGGTGATTAGCTTATGGTCGAATCTGACCAACGAGGAACTGACCTCTGGTGTGGAGCACCGGTTGCTCATGTTGGTAATAACCAGGTCTAGGATATTGCTGCCCCTAGTGGGGGTGTGGATAAGTTGATCCATGGCATTGGAATTTATGAATTCCATAAAACGTTGAGCACAAGAGTTGGTACACGAGTAATTTTCCCAGTTAATGGTAGGATAGTTGAAATCACCCATTATTAGGGTGTTAGGTTGTACCCTAATATTTTCCAGTGTATTAAGAAATGAGGAGTGGGAATCCTGGGGCATGGTGGGGGATCTGTAGCAAGCTACAATTTGGATTGCGGTCTTGCCCAGATTTAGTTGCACTTGGATAATCTCGGATGCATTATGCTGAGCAACTAGCCTGGAGGTGTGGATATCCTTAATGAATATTGACACTCCTCCGCCTTTAGTGTTTTGGTCCAGGTTAGGTGGCCGAAAGGTGTGGTATGAATTATAGCCTGGTAATGCAGGGGTACTCTCTGGAGCCTTGAACCAGGTCTCTGTCACTGCAAAGATGTCGATGTTCTCCATTTTAAGGAGTGTCTAGAGAGAGTGCATTTTGAGGTTTAGACTTCTAGCATCGAGTAGCAATACCCTCAGATTCTTCTTGTCTGTACCTGTTAGGGTGGTGAATTTGTCATTTGAACCTTGCCTAAAAAAGGCACTATAGGGGTGGCTAGAGCCTTAGCCAGTATCCAGAATCCCAGGGCGACAGGTGCAGGCCATCTCTGGCAAAGCATTGTGGCTTGTCGATCATGTCATCCCAGGCAGACTGATACTGGATCCCTTTAGAATGACACCAGAAGCTTAGCTAATTGTTGAAGTCAATCATTTTGTCCTTGTACTGTGATATCATTCTGGGTGATGGCAGGATGCTACTCAGGGCTAGGGTCATACCTGCCTGGTCTACAAGATCGGACAGCTCCTCCATGTCCCTTTTCATGTAGTCCAAGGAGGTACATCTCAGGTTATTCACACCAATATGGACAATGACAGAGTCATATTTGTACTTGTTGTGGAGTGACCTGAGTGCATGTGTTATGTGGCGGATCCTAGCACCCAACAGGCAGCTGACAGTAACTTTCTCCTTGTTTAGCCTGGTGAGTGGAACATCAGTGTGCCTGACTATAGAGTCACCTATGACTAGAGTGTTGGGTATGTTGTTATACCTTATGGGCTGTGGTTGAGTGGCACACTTAGTTTGTGGGCTATGTGTCATTTGGGTTGTGTTGGGGGGTGGAGGTTGCTTGTGTTTCTGCTTTGGAGGTCCCTGTTGCTTGGGCAGGTTTTTACTGAGAGCCTCCGTGAATGTAGGTGCGTGTTTTGTGTTTCTATATGTGTGTTTTGATGGTGTAGGTTTTGAAGGACTATGTGCTGAGTGTGGTGTGGTGCAAGTGTTTACCTTCTCCTCTTGACTGTCTAGCCCAGTCTTGGGTGAAGAGAGCTTTGCTTCCAGTTTGGCTATATAAGTGCATCTCTCACAGGTTGTAGTGTTGGGTGGTAGGAGGAGAGGGTTGTCTGTGCACATGAGGCAATTACTGCATTGCCCCAAGATGCCCAGATCCATTAGGTAGATAGGAGAAAACACCGGGAGCTGACCCTTAGACATGCCCGGATAGGTGCTTATTTGTTAAGTACTAGAAACTGTTTTCCTCTAGACAGTGAGGAAAGTTGAGTGCTGTAGTAATTTGTAGCTTATTTAGTGCTTACAATAAGTTCTGAACAAGTGCTGAAATAAAAAACTGTCTAGTTCTAAGAAACAAAATTAAGCTAGAAGGCTTCCTTTCAACACATATGCATAATCTACCAATACAGATAACAGTAGTCTACAGATAGGTCATGTTCCCTGCACGCTCCATGTCAACATGCTGGGTGGCTCACATATGTCAGTTGCTGTTCCTGTGGTTGGCCAGGAGCCACCACACTTAGGAGCAGCTCCTCCACTCTGGTGAGGGGGGAGATGAATGGCAACCCCACCACCTGTGGCAAGCTGTTGCCGACAGATATCAGACGCACGCCTCTGGACATGTCTAATTAAATCACTGCAGTGATGGCGTACCTGCTCATATGTCTGGTTATGCATGCCTATGTCATTTACCCAATGAACGAGATCTTGCCACAGTGCGGTCCGCTCATGCTGGTCCTGGCTAGTTCTAGAGAACAGCAGGGTGTAGTGCTGCACCAGGCTGTTGTGTATTTCCGCCTCCTCTGCAGCTGTATAACATGGGTTTCTTTGGTGGGACATACCCCTAAAAGACAATTAAACAAGATGTGTGAGCAAGTCAAGTGGCATACTTAACATCCTAAAGTACAGATATCAATTACCTGCCATATTTCACATCCAATTGGTTGTCAGAGGATAGACACGTTCAATACCACATATTAGTGCTCAGGACACAACTGGCTGACAGTGCCTGCCACGCTCTATATATCAAACCATGTTATGCACAGCAGCAAAAAGAAGCCAGTATGTAAAACTATACACCAGTACATGGCACACTGTATGTGACACAATGCACCACCTCGCCACAGGAGGTATATATCAAGCTAATGCATAAAGAAATATGTCATCCATTGCAATGAATGTAAAGTACAGTTACAGTATTACCAGTATACCACAGTAGTCTTTGATGCCAACCCCCTGCCTAACATATGTGCACAGTTGTTGATATAGGTGGCATACTGCTGTACTAGACTATACATGTTGCTAGATACACACGCATGCCCTGTAACACAGATATGATTGAGGGCATGGTACAGGCATAATTACACACACATCAGACATACATACAACACACAAATGTACGCCAACCCAGTTGAGCTTTACCTGTGTACCATACAGTACTGTGTGTCACTACTTACAAAACCTTATGCCTGAGGTATGTAATCTGTGAGGACTACAGGGAACACACAAAACAGTGTTTCCAAGCAATGTGAACATACACCATACTGTACTGTTTAGGCCTACAGCTTCTGGTAATACTACAGTTCATATGGGATTTGGATTCACCAGCAGTACCACTCACTAAGCATACATGTATTGGTTTAGCCTACAATGGGACACCACAGTCGGCAACAAGGGACTATGTCACACCGTATGCCATACTACTTTTTCTGCCTAGCAATAGCATACACATTTTTTGCTGGGATCACAGCTAGGACACAAACTACCATGATAGAAACAATTTCACACTAAGCTATCACACCTTTACAGACCTTGCACACATTCACCAACACATTCACCATCACCCTCAGTCAACCTCACATAGCAATTATTGCACAAAGTACATGTGTGTGTGTGTGCATCGTGTCATGGGTAGGTGATACACTATTGGCCCTAGGGCCTACAGCAGCCTAGCCATACGCTACCCTGGCCTCTGACACACATGTAATTTAATTTCACTTGCCCCTGTCAACCAGAGCCACAGAGGTGATTCCCGGGGTGTATTTCCTATCTCCCAAACAATTATCAGAAGTATTTATGACAACTGCTAATGAGGAGCTTTGTTTGCTATTGATAGGTGGTTTGTTCCAGAGTATGGCATGTCTCTGAGTTAGGACTCTATCCCTCCAGCATGTGCTGTTTAGTGAGCTGACAAGGTTTAGGGCCCTAGAGCATGTATCTGGGAGGGATTGTAATATGTTTACGTGGAGGATGTCCAACAGCTATGGGTGTGACATAGCTCTGTATGTTTGGCAGAGGTCACCTCTGGGTAGGTGGTATGCAACACAGTGTAGCTGTGGTTTTCTGAGTCGGTCTGCATAGGGCATCTGTTTGTGGCTGGTATAACTCTTTGTGAGGTATGTCTGTGGCCTTTCCAGTTGCTGTAGTTGGCATTGTACTCTCTAATGGGTTTTAAGTGTGATGAGTAGAGGGGAACACTGACCTATATTTCCCTAGATGACACACCTTTTGTGATGACGTGTACCACGTAGACAGAGTACATGACTAGTGTGGCACTGTGATTATCAAAGGGGAGGCTACTGTCCACCTGTGTCCCATGTTCCCTTATCACACCTTCGGTGTTAGGTAGGCTACCACCTATGTGGTAGTTAATGGGTACAGTGTTCTGGCAAGAAGGGATGGCCCTGCAGTGTCAACACTGAGCTTCAGTCCATACCTTGGTCACCAGGCACCTGTCGCAGTAAGTATGCCCCATGTCTCTCTCTCTCTCTCTCTCTCTCTCTATATATATATATATATATATATATATAAAAATATATATACATACATACACACATACATATAAACATCCATTGCTATACATATAGATGTACATATAGGCACATATACAGTCCACTATTCATGGTGGGAATATCAATTATGTGACAGTTGTGAGATATACAGTTATGTAATAATATTGCACAGTGTTGTGCAGACTGCATTGAAGGTGTCCTCAGCCCATGTATCTTTAGCAGGCCTCACTGGCTGCAACACTGCAAAACTGACAGAGCATACCCACAGCGTTTAACCACCACATGTCATATACAAGCACTGCATGCTGTTTTCTTTGCCACACACTACAACCTACATAAAAATATGCACATAACAACCTTCAACAATGTATATATATATATATATATATATATATATATATATATATATATATATATCTATGCACCCTTCACAAACAGTTGCAGTATGTCCCTTGCCCTATGCACATGTACAGATACATATAGATACATACTGCTGCCACATACGGATGATTCACAGTATGTTGAGTACTCTTCATAAACATCTACATGCCAGCAAATACATATGTGTTACATACCTTACCTTTGTATTGCTCTGTTCTGTCTGTTTTTAAAGGAAATATTTGTTTTTTTTTTCTCTGTCTGTTGCTGTTGCTCTGTCTTTTTCTGTGTCTCTCTGTTTCTGTCTCTTTGTCTGTCTTTGTCTGTGTCTGTGTCTCTTCCTCTGTCTCTGTCTCTCTCTCTCTCGCTCTCTCTTGCTGCAATGAGATTATTGCATGTGTGGACAGCAAGTACAGCCTGCTTTTCTAGGTATCTGCACATGTGCATGTGATGGCCTCTGCACCAATTCGTGGCCACTATTTACATTTACTAATTGCATGCAGCCTGCTGTGTGGTAATTGCAGTACTCACTGTCATAGCAGCCCACTGCTATAAAATGCTAGGTTAGGTAGGCATAGCCCTTTCAGCTTTCCAAAGTGGGGCCCATGCTTGTTTGCTGTGGACACCGTTGTATCAGTCAGAAGGTTGGTATACTTCTTATATCTGAAGCTAGGGTTGTAGCCAGTGATTTGCATGTTGCACTCAAACCTAAAAGTTGCTGCTTCTAGTAGACACTTGTGGGTGTAGAATTTTACTCACCCCTCCAAATGCTTACACAAGATACATGGGAGTATGCACTTCCTTTTCTAATTAGACAATTAACTGCCATACAAAAGTAGTTATTGCAATGTATTCCTCTGGAACATGAACTGTTTTTGAACCACTATACTGTAGATATTAATTACCTCACTTCTGAACAGTTTTGTTGTTTATTTGTGTTGACATTAGAACAGGCTGCTCAAGACAACTGGACACATTTCAGTACTGAGTATGCCTACCTACATCCTTGGTAGGGCCTGAATACACAGGTATATTGTTCTTTTGGGTTGGGGTGCAGAAGTACAGAGAGCATTATATATTATTGTGTGATGTTTATCTTGCTGAACATACAGGGTTGCTGTGTACCTGTTAGTCTAACAAGGCAAGTAGTCTGTCTGCGTAGCTCCCACTTGTGGACATATCCAGATGGTAGCCATAAGTTAGCCTATTATTCTTTGTCTGTGCACCACACCGGTATTTTCTGCACTGGAATAATGGCATTCTCACAGTTGGTTGCTACCAGTACATGGCTACATCCTTTGATATTTCTGTGTTGTACTCCTACATAAGGGTATGCTTGTGGGACTCATTCCAAAGCAATTTGCAGAGTGTGTAACAGCAGAAAAGCTGAAATGCCTGTGTTTCTGCCTCTGCCAGGCCTCTGATACACTCAGGTATATATTTGAACAGCCTCAGGGAAAAGTACATATACGTGAGGTACACCTATAATATATTACAGACATTAAGATGAGACTGTGAGAGAATCAGAGCATATGTATTAATACACCTTTTCTGATGTGCATGCAGTGTGTACTCTTACTTATTGACATTATTCATTAAGTGTAATTCCCCACTTTTCGGCCTAATGTCAGTACTTTTCAGAGGGATTCTGAGGGACACAGCTAACATTTGTTTATGAATCAGGGACATCCCTGAAAAGCAGTCACAGTTGGGAAGTATGGCCTCTGCCCTATTCAAATATGCCAGTGTTTATCCTGCTCTGATACTGTGTGGGGTTTGTAAAATGCTACTGTAACATTATTTCCTGCTAGAATGGCTGGTTCTCTTTTCACAGTCATGTCATGCAATTCCACAACAACTGCTGGTAAAGATCCACAGAACAAGATTTGTGTTATGGCATTCCTATTTTCCCTTTACATTCACTCATTGTAATGCATGATATATTTATTACAGCACCAACTTGTTGTATATCTACTGTGGCTTAGTGGTACTTCATGCAGTGTAGTGTGTCCAAGGTGCGGGGTTTGAGACTAACAGAGGTGTTTAGGGGCTGCCATGCAGAGTGACTAAGGCAGTTGTAAGCAGGTTTACGTGCATTTGCGCAACACTTAGCAATACTTAGCTAAGTGCACAAATGCGCACATTCGCTCAAGCCCGCTAACTACTGCTTAAAAGTGCTTACTCCCAATGCAAGTCTATGTAGGTTTCTGTAGAAATATAACTGAAAATGTCACGTGAACACATCCAGATATGTAGATATATAAATATTAATAAAATATATAACTATGTAGCAGTAACATCTGCATCTTGGACAGTTAGTATGTCAGATATAGGTCAGGTATATAATGAACTAGCCAAATCCATTACACAACTTAATGCACATTGCCTAGTGTAATAATACATGTAGGGTTTGGCTAGTTCATTATATACACTCACATTTCTGGGGAACACATTAAGCTACTCATGTGCCAGATTTACCTATGCATGCCAGCCATTAACCAACTGTTGAGGACTGTATATATGCTTCACAGCTACTGGCACTTCCTTCATCCACTTTATATGGGACTGCCCAACTGTGGGTTGACAGCACTTGTGGGTTGACAGCACTTAATACAACAGTACTATTTATATAATGCAAGGGTACAACAACATTTCAAAGTAAGTGACACAGACACACTCCAAATATTATACCTTTATTAATTACATTACACACTTTTCTACAAGCTCTCTCATTTATTTGCTATTACAGTGCATACAGAAGACTTATTCAAGACATATTATACCTTTATTAGTAGGTTACAACACTCTTTTTCAGGCTCGTTCACTTATTTTATATAATAGTACATGCAGAGCTATTATTCCAGACTTTTTTTACCTTTATTAATGGGTTACTACACAATTTTTCTGGCTCTCTGACTTATTTTATATAACAGTACATGCAGAGAAATTATTCAGGGCATTTTATGGCTTTATTATTGGCTACAACACTTTTTTTCAGGCTCTCTCACCTATTTTCTATAACAATACATGCAGAATAATTACTAACCTGTCCGGTGGTGCAGCCTTAGCAGCCTATCTGCATAGGCTTGTTGATTCGCAGCATGGACACCTGCAGCTGTGAAGTAAATGAAGGGATATTGAGACTTACCTATCCATTATATAGACTAAATTAGCATGTCGTACATACTTCATTCCATGGCTACCTACTCAGTAGTGGAGCATCTTGCATGTCACGGGCCTCCTGTATCCATCGGTTCAGTAGGTCCTGCTTCCATCTCTTCAGGTCTGCATGGTGGTGACGGACCTGCTCACCAGTCTGAGGGACACCTGTGGCACTGGTGAGATCATGAGCTAACCAGTTCCAAGCCTCTGCTTTGTACTCCGTCCCTTGGAACTGGCCCTGCAGGAGTCTTGACTCATGAAGGTGGACAAGGAGCCAAACCATGTATTTTGACTCCTTGATGCCCCAGCGTTGCGCTCAAAAGTGAGTACCCTCTCCAGCACCAGCCATTCTGACTGCAGATGGGAGCTACAATAAGTTATGGCGAGTATTCCCGCCTATGGAGCTTAAATATGCCGCATTTCCCGCACTTTTTTGTGATTGGCAGTTTTTGGAAATTCTCGGATGACTGCAGACCTGCTTAGCAATGATTAATCTTCCATTTATAAGTATACGTATGTTAACAGTGCACGTTTATCCTAATTTGTCATGGCTTAGTGGTTCAGTACTTAGATTGTGGTGCACAGTGTCCTGGGTTCGAACCTTGTCATTGCTTTTTATTTTATTACTGTTCAGACAGGCTAGGGTGTGTGTCTGTGTTTAGGCCACTTTGCACTATGTTGCTCCACGTTGCCCTATGGTGCGCTGGTTAGCACAGCAAGCAGCTCCGCACAAAGGTATTGCACTACGTAAAGCGCTGCTTAGCTATAAGCAATAATATTGTGCTAGGTAAAACCCTGCTTATCTATGGGCAATTTTATTGCGCTAGGTAAAACCCTGCTTAGCTATGGGCAATTTTATTGCGCTAAGTAAAATGCTGCTTAGCTATGGGCAATTATATGTCAATATCCTCAATGCTGCTCACCTTCTTTTCTTTATATGTTTACATTTTGTTCACTAATACAGAGGCCATTTCAATGCTTTTTACTAAAATTTCATTCATATGTGTCAGGAATTATTTTATATACTAATTTAAAACATAAAATAGACAGGGGAGTGGTGGGACTAGAACCGGGAATGCCTCCTCGTTGTGCAAACGCTCTACCACTATGCTATTGGGCTTGATTTGCATAAGCATTTCTTATTATGCTCTTCGTTGTCGACATTGCTAACTGCAGCTAAGCAATGAGCACACCCGCACACACATGCGCAAATATGGGCAACTATATTGGGAATTATAAAAAAAAAATTAGTTTACATTTTACATTTACAAAGAGGTTTAGTATGTGGGGATGTGTACTGTTTACTATGTGTGCATTTCAGAGGACTCGCTCCTTGCCTTTCTCATTTTCTCTTTATATGGTTGCAGGGGCATGGATATTTGGACTGCTCGGCAGTCCGACATGCCCCCTGCAGTCTTACACGCTCTGTGTAAGCCTTCCAGTTGAGTCAGCGCCCTCATGCAAATGCATGACGCGCTGACGTCGTAGGCTTAAACGGCAGTCTCCGAGTAAGACTTGGTTAGTCTTACTCAGAGTATTACTGAATCCCGGCCTCTATCTTTATACTGCAATTTTTTTTCTACAATTTCTACAGGTCCTGCATGTCGATATTCCAGTTAGCTTGCTCAATTTCCTCAAACAATTAGTGCTGCTTTTATGGCAGTCAGAAAAAGGGTGAACAATTATTCCATAGATATTTTGAATATACTTCTTTAATCTAGTTTTAAAACACATGTTGGTCAAATGAAATTTGATCACTCTTCACAATGATGCAATTGATATTCCTGTGCTGCCAGTTTAATCACTTGTGCCCTTCACACTTCTAGAATTATATTGTATGTTACATATCATATCATCAGACTTCTCTCTCTCTTTCTTTCTATGTCAGTCACAAACAGACATGTCCAGACACTTGATTCCCTTCCTAAACCCTGTAGTCTGACCACCTAGACAGACAAATACTCTCACACACATACATGCATGGATACACACACACACACACACACACACACACACACACACACACACACACACACACACACACACACACACACACACACACATTCACAATGCCTCATTCATGCCCCCACAGTCACAGCCACACAGCCACTCACACACACACACACATACACACACACACACACACACACACACACACACACACACACACACACACACACACACACACACACACACACACACTCATCCACACCCACATGCTAATACACATCCCTATTCCAAAATCTTCGCTGAACTTACCAGCACTGCATGTATTCCCACAAGAGTGAATGGGTGAGTACTGTGATTTTAACGTAGTCACTTTTTCCTTCTAGAGTAACATATTAATCAGACAAGTGATTCTTTGATTCATGTGGCTGAGGAAATTGGAAGCTATGGACATTTCCAGGAGACAGCACATGGCTGATTAATGATAGCCACTCTCCCAAAACTGTAACATTAGCATGCAACTTCACCCATGAGACTGATCTCAATTGTGAGGCCTCTGAAAGGGGAAAACATCAGTGGTAGAGTAATCTTTAAAGTCTAAAGGCTTAATGCAATGTGGAAACCTTCAAAGCTAAGGCTTCTGAATTTTAATAACACTTTCTGAATTCTAGAAATTGGTTAAAATTCAGGCAATCAGAACAAAGGGAATGAATGTAAAGAAACCACAGAAACCACATTAAAATCAAACTACAGTATATTGTACAATACAGATAAAACACTACAATAAAAAATATAAATAAATATGCAAATAACACCAAATACTCAGAAAACTTACGCGGTGGTACGGCGGTAGCATTGTTAGCTCACAGCAAGAGGTTCTCCCGTTCAATTCTCAGCTTGGCTTGGGAGTGCCTTCTGTGTGGAGTCTGCATGTCCTCCCCACGGTTGGGTAGTGTTCGAAAGACATGCGTGCGTAAATGGGCGTGCCTTCATTGAAGGTTGGGTGTCGAGCTGGCACCTTGGCATTTCGTAAAAATCTACTGCTAATCATTAGCGGACCAGAGTTCCACCGTGGCAACCCCTTATTGGGAAAAGCCGAAAGACAAACAAAAAGAATTGAAAGAGACTGTAACCATTGCTTTACATAAGGTAACCTCTAATACCTCTACACCACTTCCAATGAAAAAGATAAAAGAATATTAAAATTGTATAGCTATACTATGCCAATTCCAAAAACTGCAGTTTTTGAAATGAATGGGAAAGAGAAATGTAAAGAATAAATAAGACATAAATAAAGAAAGGGCTAATGAAATATGTATATTGGTGTCTTGGGTGCAGTACACAACATATTTGGTGCATTGAGATATGAAAACTTTGACAAACCACACATCATGAAACTTGTTTCCTAAAACCACAGCACCTGATATTTAGTTATCTAATTTATTAATCTCTAGAGCTCTATGCACAAACACACACACACACACACACACACACACACACACACACACACACACACACACACACACACACACACACACACACACACACAAGCAAACACACACATATATACACACGGACCCACACGCGCGCACGCGTGCACACACACACACACACACACACACACACGCACACACACAAACACACAGAATTCCTGGTCACTTAATTGTGCTGGAAGTTTTCACCATACATGTATAAGGATTTAATTCAACTGTTTTCTTTTAAATCTTCCTTCTCAAAACTGGACATGTTCTGCCATTTCAGAAGTTTCCGAAGATGTACCTTCTACCTCTTAAACAAGTTCTGTTGCCCAGGTTTAGAATTGCTTCAAAGTGTACTTTTCAGTTCCTCACAAAGTTCCCAGTTGATGTTAACATTTTTCAAGTCTTGTTGAGAATTATCTATGTACTCTCACATCCCTTCTCCTGTGTCAGTGCATGGTTTGCTAAAACATCAATGAGGTCATTTAAAAGTCATTCTCTGTGGTCCTGCTAAACATCTACCGCAAATGAGACTTCACTATGGTGACTCCCAGAGCTGCTTCTAGGCACAGCAATATCTAACACTGCTACCTAGGCACATACAACAACTGGAATGTCTACAGAGGTTCCTCACTAGAAGAATACAGGGCATAAGTAACATGTCCAATGCAGATGGCCTGAAAGCCCTATCCCTGTATTTTGTTTCCTACATGCTATTGAGGGGAGATGTATACCTGGCATATAAGGCATTATCAGGCCCCACCCTGATGGACCTCCTGCATATCCACAAAACAAACAGCACCACAATTACCCATTCTAAAGACTTAAACCTTGCCTGTGATATAAATATGACCTGCTGCAGAGACAGGTATGTATTCCTGAGACTACCCCTTCTCTGGAACAGATTCCCATCCATGTTAAGTGTAGTTCCTCCCTAATCCAATTCAAGTGTAACTTGGAAATTCGGATGAGGAACAAGAAATTCATCCCTGGTTCGTAACATATGTCTCTAATGGACACAGGCAGCCAGTAAATGGTTCATTTCCCAGGCCCCTGCTTATAAATGTTTCATCTCCAAAGCCCTTGCTTAAACTTATCAAGGGTACCAGAACTTTTCAGATTAGGAATGCATGGCTTGACATATAAAGGCCTCAGTAGTCATTAGCCTAATACGCACCTATGAAACTAAGACAGCAGTATTTACACAAGTGAAATAGTAATTATCCTACCCACAATCCTAAATGTTGAGCTTTACCTCTGGAGTAATTTGCATAAACATGGACTAAATGACAGCAGACATTAAATATGTCTTTCTGGTGAGGGGAACCAGAAATGGGATCATGATTTCTTATCTTCCATTGCATCTTTATGAAAAAAAATAAAATTAAACAAGTTCATTATTTTTATCATAATTTATCAATGGTTAAGATTGAATGCAAAATGAAAAAGAATAGAATAAGATACAATGCCTTTTACTTTGAATATTAATTTGAATATATTCATAACTTTAATATCTTTAGGAGTCAAGACAGAAAAAAAAGGGGCTGAAGTAGAACACAAATCTCAGACGACGCATTAAACTATGGTCCATTTCACCTTTATTTAACTCTTAATATTTGTCCAACTTAAAGTTTTAAATTGCGAGGATTAGTCTAAGAGATAACCTTACTGTAATGAGGAGGTTTTTTTTTTGTGAGTAACTGGACACAGTGAGAGCATGGATACCTGCTAATCAGCTTGAGTAGACTAGCAGAAGATACACACATGATGTAGGGACATCATCAATGTGAGACATTATGAAAATGGAGAAAACATATTTTAGACTTTAGCACATTGTCTACAACTCTTGACAATAATAAAATACAAATCATTGTAGTACATTTAAGTGGATGTCAAGGTTGTTGGCTTAATCATTGTCTAGTTATTGCTTCACACTGTACTTTAACATTCCAGCCCCTCTAAAAGTCAATAGGCTCTCCTTGGAAATAAATAAAACCATTAACACTTTCTGCATATCGTATTCCTGCTAAACCTGCCAAGAAACAAGTGCAGTAGAAACCTTTGAACAGCAAGGAAGAAAGTTGGATGTACAACAGTTTTTATAATTGTGTAAAAAAGAATGGTGATTTTTTTTTTATTTTCAGAGATAAATATTCCCTGGTTAAATGATTAAGTTTAAATTCCTGTAAGAAGTTCTTCCTGATTCATAAATGAGCTTGCTCATTCCAGGCAAACATTATAGATCATCTATAATCCTAATTAAGGTGGCGACCTATATACAGATTTCCTTTAGCCGCCACATAGAAACTTCAATGAGAAAAGTGCCACTGTTCAAGTTACTGATAAACAGAGGTAAATAAATCAACATCGGACTAGCTTTCCTGAATTACCTTACTTGACCACAAAGTTAATATGTCTGTTCTTGTTCGTTATTTTACACTTAATAGAGGTGTGCTGCAGAGAAGAAGGCAAAATAGAAACATCAAACTGAGTTGTGAACTCAAACCTGTGAATGTTTATAAATATATCTCTTTATTTTCTATCCCCAAATATGGAGCATTCCTTTGCATGCAACCAATCTTGTCAACATAATCAAAACTAAGTGAGGAAAGTATGTTTCACGCTTCTATCAGATTTATGGACTGGCTTTCTTAACACTTACATTTCGATGGTAAGCTTAAAATATTCTGCATTCATTTTGGGTAGTTTCTGTAAGATAAAAGAAACATCTTGAAGTTATCAACTCAAGGTTACTTCAACATTTCCATAAACTACCATAATAGCAAACCAAGTTTAAAAACAAATCAAGTCAGTGTTTCTTAGGAAGAGGGAAAACATACCACATCCAGTTTGATGGAATGTTTTTTATACAAACAAGTCTGTGATTTTGCTGCAGGATTGCCATATGCGTAACCACAGGTAGTACCTATGGTAGCCTTGTAGTGCTCAACTGTTACATAAGTGTGCCAAAGGGGGTGGCTCCTGTAGTGTCCTCAAATAAAAAGGTGCCCAAAATTAATAAGAGAAAGGCTACAATAGACAGAAGCAAGGCAATACCTCAATCATTTACAGAATACACTCAGAATTTAGCAAGGAAACAGGAACTGTTCTATAGGTAATAGAATCATTTAAAAAAATCATCTATGGGACCATGTTGTTTAAGAATCATGCTGCTCATTATCTTTCACACATATACATAAAACGTGTTGAATAATGTATACATATATGTACGTGTGTGTGTATGTATATATATATATATGTATATATATATATATATATATATATATATATATATATATATATATATACATACACACACACACACACACACACACACACACACACACACACACACACACACACACACACACACATATATATATATATATATATATATACATATATGTATGTATATTATTTGCAAACAAAGAAACTGAATTGTTTTTTCCTGAACCATTTTTGCAACAATCTGACCTATAATGTAAAGGATAAATGCACCATACAGGTACACAACCAATGTGTTTTAAGGAGGTTAAGAAGTAGAAACCACAGTGCCTAGCCAAACGTCACATATATGCTGGAAGGATATGTAGACACTACGTAGACAGTGACTGGAAATTTGAACTGAATTTGGGTGTCTGGAATTGTGAAAGAATAAACTGAAATTCTTTATTACTGGGCTGTCCATGGCACTGTAATATATGCAGTATACACACTTGCAATATATTCTCAGCTAATATTATATTAAGATGTCCAGTATTATATCATCACTTCATAAATGAAATATTATTTTAGGTGTGGACTGTGACTACAAAATCTGGGACCAATATTTATCTTCCTTGAGCAGGAACTTGAGACATATGTTCTTAATGAAGCTGTAGCCCCAGATAAATTAGATACAGAAATGAGAAAAAAGACATATTACTTATTATAGAAAGTGTACACCATCTTTTTTGTTTTGGAATATTTATTTGCTGTTTTTCTTTGTTTGTTAGTTAGAGGAAGTTTGGGCCACAATGGCCTTTTCTCTATCCACGAACAAGAAACTTGAGTTGAGTATTTTCACTGAAGCTGTAGGCCCAGATAAAGAAGACACAGTAGTTAGGAAAAAACATATTCATTTTTTATAGAATGTTTACACCATTCCTAGGATTCAGTGAACTCTGTGTAGGCTTTGTGTGAAGTCTACACAGAGTTTACATGTGTGTGCAGTGTTGCATGGGGAGCAGCAGCGCTAATTACATATTCATGCCATTCATATGTTCATAGGTGTGTACTAGGCTAATGGCCCTGGACCCATTACAAGCCTAGCCCATAGGATTACCCTGACATCATGCCTCCCAACCTTAGTTCCCAGTGCCTCTGTCAAGTAGAACCACTGGAGTGATTCTATTCCTTAGCATGGGCAGTCTCTGGGTTATGAACCTGTCCCTCCAGCTTGTTCTGTTGATTGTGGTAATGAGGTTGAGGTCTCTGGAGTGTGTGGTGCGGAGGGATTGGGATTTCTTTAGATGTAGCATTTCTAACAGGGCTGGGTCAGGCATGGCTTTGTAAGTAAAGCAGGGATCACCTCTAAGTAGGTGATATGAGACAGAGAAAAGTTGGAGTTTTTTGAGTCTGTCCATATAGACCAAGTATTTAAGGCATAGGATCTTCTTTGTGAGGTACTTTTGAGGCCTCTCCAGTTGTTGTAGGTGAGGTACATGCAAAATGGGGCATTGTACTCGATGACTGGCCTAATAAGGGAAGAGTAGAGGGAGACAATGACCTCTTTCTTCCCGGATGCAAAACCCTTAGTAATGAGATGTGCCACATAGAAGGACTTTCTGACCACAGTGGCAATGTGGTGGTCAAAAGAGAGGTTGCTGTCAACTTGTGTTCCCAGATCTCTTATAATGGCTCCTGTGTTCAGTACATTACTATCGATGTGGTAATTCATGGGAACCAGGTTTTTCCCAAAGGGGATGACAACACATTTTTTGGCATTGAGCTTAAGGCCATGGTTCTGACACCAGTCATTGGTTTCAGTGAGGCCTTTCTGTAGGATGTCAACATCACTTGGGGAGTTAATAATAGCTCCCAACTTGCAATCGTCTGTGACCTTTGTCAGCCAGTGTCACTTCATGTTGGCCTGGACTTCAGAGAAGTAGATACCAAACAGGAGAGAACCCAGGACAGCACCCTGTGGGACTCCACTCGTGACTGGTCAGCAGTCTGACTTGGAGTCAGCTACTTTTCACACTGTGGTTTCTATCTGTGAGCCAGTTTGCAACCCACCTAGTGATATAGGGTTTGATACCTAGCTTAGTGAGTTTTTCTGATTCCTGAGTGGGGAATGGTATCAAAGGCCTTGGCCCGATCAAGGTAGGCTGTATGAACCACGTTGCCTTCATCCACACCTCTGGTGACTGACTCAAAGAAGTCGACCAGGTTGAGCAGGCATGATCTACCCTTCACAAAACCAAACTGTGTGGGATCCAAAGTTTGGAGATTCCCTATATCCTTGTTTATTAGGTCCATGATGATGCACATAGCTTTGCATATAAGACTCATCAGGTTAATGGGGCAATAGTTCCCAGGGTCTGTAGTCATTCCTCCTTTGTGGAGAGGGATGACTGTAGCAGTGCGCCATTTGGTAGGGATAAAGCCTGAGGTGAGGCTGTGATTGAACAGGGCACACAGGTGAGGTGCCAGTTCACTCTGTAGTTCATGTAAAACACAGCCAGGGATATTGTCAGGTCCTATGGAAGCTGTATTCTTGGCCTTGGACAGTGCTGTTTGAACCTGTGCAACAGTAATACTGGGTGCCTGGCAAGCTACTGATATTGCGATTGGTTCTTTGGTGGGGAGAGAGGGGTAAAGTTGGTACTGAATCTGTCTGCCAGTATATTGGCAATATCTGTTGGCTCAGTATAGGAGGTACCATTGTGCAGCAGCTCAGAGGAAACCTGGGTATTGCCATGGAGATTATTTACATAACTATAGAAGACCTTCTGGTTGTCTTTACTATCTGCTGCAATTCTGTTTTCATAGCTAGCTTTAGAGGATTTGATGAGGGATCTCAACTTTTTGTTGAGGCTGATAAGGGAGTTTTTCCAATCTTGAGACTTCACCTTATTCCGCATCAGTTTCCTCCTTCTGTTGTAGAGTTTGTTTATGGCAAGGGACCACCAAATCCTTTTTTTGGAGGAGAGAGTCTTGGTTCTATTGGGTATGGTGAGATCCATGCATTTGTGTACGTGTTTGTACAGTGCATAGGTGTATGATTCGGTGGTCATGCAACTATTCTCCATTTGCATAGATGCCATGAAGTTAGCCACCTCTGTTTTTAGGAGCCCAAAGTTAGCTTTGGAGAGGTTTTTCATGGTGGTAACATTTTTTGGGGGGTGGGAGGGATGTGTATTTCCAAGGTGATTAGTTTGTTGTCAGATCTAACCTGGGAGGAGTTCACTATTGGTGTAGAGCAATGGTCGCCCATGTTAGTAATGACCAGGTCAAGGATGTTGCTACCTTTAGTAGGGGTAAGAATGAGCTGGTCCAAGGCATTGAAATTAATAAATTCCAGGAAATGTGTGGGCAAGTGCATTGGTACATGAGTAGTTTTCCCAGTTAATGGAGGGGTAGTTGAAGTCACCCAGTATGAGAGTGTTAGGTTGGACCTTAATATTCTCCAGGATGCTTAGGAACATGGAGTGTGAGTCTTGGTACATGGTTGGGGACCTATAGCAGGATATGACCTGAATCGCTGTCTTACCCAATGTTAGCTGCACCTGAAGTATCTCTGATGTTATGTTGGGCTACCAGTCTGGAGGTGTGTGCATCCTTTATGAATATGGAAACACCACTGCCTTTGGAGCTTCATTCCAAGTTCTGGGGTTGAAAGGTGTGGAATGAGTTATAGCCTGGTAGAGCAGGGGTGCTTTCTGCTGCCTTGAACCAGGTCTCTGTTACACCACCAATGTCGGTGTTCTCCATTTTAAGAAGTGCTTCAAGCGGGTGCATTTTGAGATTTAGACTTCTAGCTCTGAACAGCATGACCCTCAGATTGCATTTGTTTGTAGCTGTTATGATGGTAATTTGGTCTTTGGAACACCGCCTAAAAAAAGGCACTATAGGGGTGGAAAGAGTCTTAGCCAGTATTTGAAAGCCCAGGGGTGACAGATGCAGGCCATTTCTGGCAAAGCATCGAGGTCTGTCAGTCATGTCATCCCAGGCAGACAGATACCCCTTACAGTGACATTAGAAACAGCCAATTGTTGAAATCGATCATTTTCTGCTTTATACTGTGGTATCATTCTGGGTGATGGTAGGAGGCTGCTCAGGGCTAAGGTCATACCCACCTGGGCTACATAATCTGAGAGCTTCTCCATATTTCTTTTCATATAGTCTAGGGAGGTACATCTCAGGTCATTTACACCCACATGTACAATGACAGAGTCATATTTGTACCTGTTGTTGAGGTACCTGAGTGTGTGCGTTATGTGGTGGATCCTGGTACCTGACAGGCAGCTGACTGTTACTTTCTACTTATTCAACCTAGTGAGTGGGACATCAGTGTGCCTCACTATTGAGTCACCTATGACTAATGTGTTGTGCATGCTGTTTTGCCTTAGGGGCTTTGGTTGGGTGGCACACTGTTTAGGAGAATTATGTGTCTCATGATTAGTGTTGTGTTGTGGTGGTCTAGTGCATTTATGCCTTGGAGGTCTATGCTGATTGGGTAGATTTTTATTGAGAGCCTCAATGAAGATGGGTATGTGGTTTGTGTTTTTATGTGAAGGCAGTGCTGGTGTGTGTTCTGGAGGGCTATGTGTTCCATGTGGTGCGGTGCAAGTGTTGACCTTCTCCTCTTGGCCATCTATTCTGGTCTTGGCTGGAGAGTGCGTGGTTTCCAATTTGGATATATAAGTGCATCTCTCACAAGTCTGAGTGTTGGGAAGTAAGGGGAGAGGGTTGTCAGTGTACATGAGGCAATTGATACATTGCCTCAGGATGCCCAAATTCACCAGGTTAATAGGAGAAAGCACAGGGAACAGACCTTTAGACATGCCTGGAGGGGGGGGGGCATTAATAATAAGTACCGCAGCTGTTTCCTTGTAGAACATTTAGTGCTGGTAGCATTTTTGTGTGCTACAATAAAAAGGTGCCCAAAACTAATAAGAGGAAGGCTACAACAGAGAGAAGCAAGGCAATATCTCAGTCATTTAATGAATATGTAAATGCTGCACACCATGTTTAAATTTAAATAAGCAGCAGTATTGCCAGCCAGGAAACCATGTAAAGCAACACTGATAGCAAATCTGTGTACATTAGAGGACAGTTGGTTAGAGTGTTTGCTTGGAATGCCACAATGATCACAAGGGGTCAACATATAGCTCTTATAGCTCTGAACCTCTTAGTACAATAAATCTGGACATAGACTAATAATGGAGGGGCAATGATCCAGAAATAGGGACAGATTTTACACTTTAAACTTAGAAATGTGCTAGAATAACAAGATTTGTGTTGAGATATGTTTTCCGAAGGATTTGAAGTTTGAAACTCAAATGTATGCAATTATTTAGTGACATCAGTCCTGAGATCATCCCAGTGATATGTCAGAAAAAAAACACATTTTATAAGGAACAGACTGAGAGATACAAGTCAAAAATCTGAACATTCTGTGAAAATCTGGACATTTGAGAAGTATGAAGTTATGTATATGGTCCAAACACAGTACAGTACAGTGTATACAGTGCAGAGTATTGTGAAATCCCATTCCTGGCATTCTGTAAGCAAGGTGTGTAAATGAACTGTAAGGGTACATGGACTGCCATGTAAAATAAACACTAAGGGGAAGTATGTGCATTGAATATAGGCACACAGATGAAGTGTATGAATGAACATAGGGAAAGAGGACAGGTGAAATAACCTAATATACAGCAGATGAGGACATATCAATAGAAGATGTAGCAGCAACACCAATCAAATATCAATATGGTAAATATGGACTGAACAGTGAAAATGTTTTTTTTGTGACTGTCACACAAAGTGACCTAACAATGGGGCAGATGTCTGTGTGAGGTACGCATCCTTACATGAACAATGCAGAGGACATCAATCAGGGATGTTATATACAATTGGGGTTGGGTGCATATTGTTAAGCTGTGCAAGTTGATTTGCCTGAATATGAGTGAAATCTTAGCAGAGGTCTCCAGCAAGTGGGACACAGGAAAAGGCATATGGACAACAGTAAAAGAAGCAAGCTCTATCATGGACAGTATCAGAATAATGCTACCAGTAATGCCATGTCTCTGAAATAACATATGGTGAGCATAGATGGTTCTGCACAAACACACTCATACAACCATTATGACATGTCTGCACTCTGTGAGGGTAATCATGCAAACTGTTCTGACACTGTAATATTTGCTGGAGGTGTTTGGAGGGACACTGTTATACTTGTATGCTTGTATGTGACAGTATGATCAATACATGCTAGTTGACTGGTGTGCATGGCACACACACACACACACACATATATATATATATATATATATATATATATATATATATATATATACACACACACACACACACACACACACACACACACACACACACACACACACACACACACACACACACACACATATATATATATATATATATATATATATATATATATATATATATGTATATGGCACAATCCACACTGTCATGAATGTTACTCATGCCATTAATGTTGTCAAACAGCTATGTATGTGCTGCATGCATCACAGGAACAGTTATCACATATGCATATGGTGTAACAACTTGGGGGTTCCACACCATCAGACAGTAATGTTTATGCCACATTAAGAATACCTAGATATGGCCAATATGATATATGCAGCTCACTGTGGCAAGGGTGGTGCACTTCAGTTACACATCACTTGAAGATGTGTAGTGAGTTACATGAAGAAAGGTGCATTGTCCTCAGTTATTGGTGTGACTAAGGATGTGAACTATGTAGGTATTATGGCCTATGATGTAGACACCCTTCACATACTCAGTAGTTGTGTTACATACAAGGGAGTAGTCAGCACTGTGGCCACATGCTGATGGATGTGCCACATACCACCTACCCCAGGACACAGGTCACGTACCTATTGGTCTGATTGTATGGTGTGATGTCTTCATTATATTTGGGTTGTGTGTTTGTCTTCATGGTGTAACAGATCCCCCCATGTTTTTGTGTCAATGCAGGTTTTGTCACAGCTGTGGCAGCAATCCTTGGGGTGTATTTATAGTATCTGTATTATGCTAATATCACAGTTGGAGTCAATGATTGACCAAAAGCTGTAGTCCTTCAGACAGCTGTTTGGACACAGGATGTGTATGTCATCTGAGATGTATGTGATTTAAGTAATGGACAGGAAATGGCCTAGCAGACAGCCCTGATGTACAGACCTGATCACTGTGCTTGAGGTATAGGTCACTTCACATATTTCAACATATTTAGATGCCATATATGTGATAAAGTGGTCTCACCACTTGGTGATATAGGTCTTTATGGTCACATCTGACAGTGTTGAGTGACTACCTCAGTACAGATTTGTGTCAAATGCCTTGGCCTTGTCAAGTTCAAAAAGATGATAGTGTCATCATGCATGCCCTCGATGACCTGTTTGAGGACATCTACCAGATAACAGACATGATGTAGCATTAGCAACTCACATAGGTCTGTTGCACACACCCAGGATATTACTAGTGTCCATTTAAAAAAGGTCCATGTTGACATGTTGGTCTACCTCACAGATGAGGAAAGTCAGGATGTGTCAATACATGCACGCATCAGGTGCTCCACCCCTCCAACAAACATGGATGCATGTTGATGTGCATCCTTTTACAGGTACATAGTCTGTGTGAAGGATATGTTGAAGTGTGTATTCAATTGTGTCAGCAAAGTGTATGTGCTGAGTCATGCAATAGGTGATCTGTGATGTTGTCACAGCCCATTGATTTTGTGTGATAGGTCTGGATAAAAGTAAGACAGTGCATATTGCCTATCCTGATCTGGCCTAGGGTTTGGACACAATCCTCCATGAAGATACCATTGAGAAACATGCCCAGCTGGGGATTAACACTTACATCTCTAAATAGGTAATTAATTAGCTCACTGACAGAACACATACTGTAAAAGTTGGGGAACCAACCTGTACCAGTAGAGCTGTCACCACTGGTATACTACAGGGCTCAGTGCTTGGCCATTTACTGTATGGAATCTATTTCTTGACAGTTCATGCTAACGTATATGGCCTTCAGTTTTCCTTGTTTGCTGATTCTTGCATATCTGGTACAATCAGTGAGTCCACCTATAATGATAACATACTACAGGAGGGGCTAACACAGACAACTGAGTGATGACAAAGCCACACAATCTACAAATAAAAGCAAAAATTTGTCTTTATTTTGTCCTTCTGCAAAGTGGAATTCCCTGCTAATTACAGCACTGACAACAGTCTTGCTATGCTGAAACCCAGTGATGCAAGCACTGGGAACACACTTAGCAATATGAACTTCAACCACAGAGTGTCCACACTGATATTGAAAGCCAATGTTTTATGCACATCATATGTCAGGCCATCGTATTCAGGTCTGAGGATTATATTACAACACTGTACTTGAACCTCGTTAGAACACTAATAGAGTATAATCCTTTCTTTTGCATGTACCTCACCAGACATATGTAGCAGCTGGAGAGACCACAGGGGGTTTCTTACCAGAAAAACACAGGGCCTACAAACAATGCTATGATTTATGTGGATAGATTGAAAGCCATGTCAATGTAATCTCTATCATATAGGATGAGATGACGTCTGCCTGGCCTCCATGCCAGTCTCTGACCCTGCCCTGATGGGGATAGTGCACATCCACAAATCAGATATAGCTGCAGATATCAGCAGTGTCTGGGGGGGAGAATGTGGTAATAACAGTGTCCGACATGCTGGTGTAAAATACTCTCTGTAATGTCAAGCAAGTGCACAAACACATACACACAGTTGACTGCAGTGAGAACAGAACCTCTATTATCTAAGTACACAGACTACAGAACTCTGTATTTAAGGCAACTGCCACAGCTCAAGTCTGACTTGGACGATCTCAGACAACACTTTATAGCTGATGACATCAGCAGTGTCTGCTGAGGAGAATATGGTAATAAGAGTGTCCACGTGCTGGTGTAAAAGACTTTCTGTAATGTCAAGCAATTGCACAAACACACACACACACACACACACACACACACACACACACACACACACACACACACACACACACACACACACACACCAGTTGACTGCAGTGAGAACAGAACCCCAACCCATCTAAGGAAACAGACTACAAAACTCTGTATTTAAGGCAAGCACCACAGCTCAAGTCTGACTTGGATTGTCTCAGACAACACTTTATAAATGAATACATCAGCAGTATCTGTTGAGAATATGGTAATAATGTCAATCAAGTGCACAAACACACATATATACACCCCAATTGACTACAGTGAGAACAGAACCCATACCTAAGTACACAGACTACAGAACTCTGTATTTAAGGCAAGTGCCACAACTCAAGTCTGATTTGGACTGTCTCAGACAACACTTTATAGCTGATGACATCAGCAGTGTCTGGTGAGGAGAATATGGTAATAACAGTGTCCAACATGCTGGTGTAAAAGGTTGTCTGTAATGTCAAGGAAGTGCACAAACACAGACACACACACACACACACACACACACACACACACACACACACACACACACACACACACACACACACACACACACTTGACTGCAGTGAGAAGAGAACCTTTACCAAGCTAAGTGCACACACTACCCACATAATGGCATAAAAGACTCTCTGTATTGTCAATCAAGTGAACAAACACACACAAACCCAGCTGATGGCAGTGAGAAGAGAACTCCTACCTACCTAAGTGCACAAACTACAGAACTCTGTATTTAAGGCAAGTGCCACAGCTCAAGTATGATTTGGACTGTCTTGGACAACACTTTATAGTTGATGACATCAGCAATGTCTGGTGAGGAGAATTTGGTAATAACAGTGTCCCACATGCTGGTGTAAAAGACTATCTATAATGTCAAGCAAGTGCACAAGCAAACACACACACACACACACACACACACACACACACACACACACACACACACACACACACACACACACACACACACACACACCAGTTGACTACTGTGAGAAAAGAACCCCTACCTAAATACACAGACTACAGAACTCAGTATTTAAGGCAAGCACCACAACTCAAGTCTGACTTGGACTGTCTCAGACAACACTTTATAGATGATTACATCAGCAGTATCTGGTGAGGAGAATATGGTAATAATGTCAAGCAAGTGCACCAACACACACACACACACACACACACACACACACACACACACACACACACACACACACACACACATGCACCTGAATGCAGTGAGAACAGAGCCCTACTTAAGGACACAGACTACATAACTCTGTATTTAGGGAAAGCACCAGAACTCAAGTCTGACTTAGACTGTCTCAGCAACACTTTATAGCTGATGGCATCTCAGTGTATGGTGAGGAGAATATGGTAACAACAGTGTCATACATGCTGGTCTAAAATACTGTCTGTAATGTCAAGCTAGAGCACAAACATGCACACACCCAGTTGACTGCAGTGAGAAGAGAACCCCGTACCTAGCTAAGTACACATACTACAAAACTCTGTATTTAAGGCAAGTGCCACAGCTCAAATCTGACTTGGACTGTTTCAGACAACACTTTATAGTTGATGACAGCATTGTCTGGTGAGGAGAATATAGTAACAACAGTGTCCCACATGGTGTAAAAGGATCTCTGTAATGTCAAGCAAGTACACAAACACACACCCAATTGACTGCAGTGAGAAGCGAACCACTCCTTATCTAAGAACACAGACCACAGAACTCTGTATTTAAGACCAACACCACAGCTCAAGCCTGAATTAGACTGCCTCAGACAACACTTTATAGCTGTTGACATCAACATTGTCTGGTGAGCAAACTATGATAATAACAGTGTCTCACATACTGGTGTAAAAGGATCTCTGTAATGTCAAGCAAGTGCACACACACACACACACACACACACACACACACACACACACACACACACACACACACACACCAGTTGACTGCAGTGAGAACAGAACCTTTACCTAAGTACACAGACTACATAACTCTGTTTTTAAGGCAAGCCCCACAGCTCAAATCTGACTTGGGTTGTCTCACACAACAGTTTACAGAGGCACTTTGGCAGGACCTAAGGAACCAGGCAAACTGCAAATTACGAAATGTAATCCAAGAGAATCCAAAAGTAAAAAACAAAAGGACTAGGTTAACATCCAAAAAGTCCTGTATTAATACTTTCGTTCAGGAATGTGAACATACAACTTACTAAAACAACATTTTTAAATAAACCCAATAGTTCAGTTAACAATTCACACTAACAGTTCCCTCCAAAATCTTAAAGCAACCACCACCTCTTAAAACAGTAGATAAACAAAATTCCCTAATATTGTTAAAATTAGTTAATAAAAAAATTTATATACAAAAATTATATATATATATATATATATATATATATATATATATACAAAAAATAAAATAAAATCCATGAATTCAAGGTCTTTTGGATAGTATGTCAAAGCTTCCTTTCTTTGCAAGCCTTTCATTTTCAACAAACAAGAAATGGAACACATTTCTTTAAGCCCTGGCCATTTAAAGGCATTAAGTTTTAGCTGCCACAGTAATTCCTTCTTTTCCAACAATAATTCTGTGGGTCCACCCCTAGGTCCTACACTCACTCTATCTATTGCCATATATTTAAAATTATGGCCAACTGACTTGCTGATATGTTTAGCAAGGGTATTAGTTACCTGTCCATTCCTTATAGTATATTCATGCTCATAAATTATACCTCTTAATCTGCGGTCAGTCTTACCCACATAGAATCCACTGCAAAGCTGACAAGTTGCTATATAAGTTATACTTTTATTATTGTAGTCAAATATATGTCCAGTGTTATACTCACATCTTCCAATCTGGAAAGATTTACCAGTCAAGATCTTGGAACACAATGGGCATCTACCACATTTTCCTATACTTGGATATTTGTCCCCTGAACTGTTATTTAAATTTTCCAATATTTTCTTAAAATTAATGTCCTTCTAAATACAACTGTAGGACCTACCCCCAATTTGTCTTTCAGTTGTGTTTCTTCCATCAAAACTGGGCAATTTTTATTTAAAATTAACCTAATGAACTTATGATTGGAACTAAACTGAGCAATAAGATCAACTATATTATCTGCAATTGCTTTCAGTTCAATCAACCCAGATTCAGATATGTTTTCATTGACAACTGCTTCAGTTACACCCACTTCCTCATTATATCACAGAATAGGGTGAAAATAGCCCCTCATTCTTTTGTCTTCCACTTCCTTCATTAAAGCTGTCAGAAATGTATTGGGGTACCCTCTTCTTACAAACATAGAATGTAATAGTTCACATTCATCAACAAAATGTTTGTCCAAGATCGTCATCCTGGCAGCTCTAAGTAGCTGCACCTTAACAACCAACCTTTTTTTATGCATAGGATATGAGCATGAAAAAATGTAAGTATTGGAATATGTCTTCTTCCTATAAATTCTAGATATGTACCTTTTATTAATAATGTCCTTTACTAACTTAACATCCACAAAGGATATCGATAAATAACTAAATTCCTTGGTGAATCTTAAAACCTCTGTTTTGCTATTGATGTAATACATAAACTGGTCAAATTGAGTCTCATCCCCCTTCCACAGGATGAATAAATCATTCAAATAGCAGAGATAAAGTGTGATACTAGGTACATATTGGATTGTAAGAGCAAACTTATGCTCCCAGGCTGCCATGACCAAGTTGGCAAACACAGAACCCATGGGAGACCACATTACCACTCCACATTTCTGTAAATATAAGTTCCCTTTAAACAGAAATAGTTGTTGCCAAGTACTATCTCAAATAGCTTATCATATAAGTTGATTTCATCATTTAGTATCCCCCTATCAGAAAGAAATTCCAGAATCCATTTTATACCCTCCTGTTGAGGTATGACTGTATAAAGGTCTTTAACATCAAAGGTGGAAAAATTGCATATTGCATCAAAAGTAAGACGTTTATAGCTGTCAAAAAACTCCATGAGTATTTACAAATTTGGGGCTCGGCACTAACAATTTTTTTAAGCATAAAGTCTAAATACTTTGCTCAAGTGGTTGTTATGGAATTTCTACCATCAATAATGGGCCTGAAAGAGGGGTTGTACATATCCTTATGAAATTTCAGAGCCCCGAACATGCAAGGGAGGATAGGAGATGTCACATTTAAATAGATGAAAAGTTGGATGTCAATGCAATGTTCAATAAACACATCATTAATTTGCCCATAAATCTTCCTATATGCACCTTTAATCTCATTCCTAGATACTTCCTAGTATGCTTCATTATTTAATGATTCAAACATACAAGCCCTATAGTCATGGACATCCATTACTACAAGCCCACCCACCTTATCAGATTTCATAAGTTCAATGTTCATATGTTTATTGAACATTGTATTGACATCCAACTTTTCAACTATTTAAATGTGTCATCTCTTATCCTCCCTTGCATGTTCGGGGTTCCAAAATTACATAAGGATATGTACAACCCCCCTTTCAGGATCATTATTGATGGTAGAGATTCCATAATGGCCGCTTGTGCAAAGTATTTAGACATTAAGCTTAATAAATTTGTTAACACCAAGCCCCAAATTTGTAAAGATTCATGGAGTATTTTAATGGCTATAAATGATCTTACTTTTGGTGCAATATTTAATTTTGCCACCATTGATGTTAAAGACCTTTATACGGTCATAGTTTCATAGGTTCATAGGTAGGTACTAGGCTATTGGCCCTAGGGCCTATATAAGCCTAGCCAAAAAGGCACCCTGGCTTTCACCACCCAAGAAAATTATTTTCTTGTGCCCCTATCGAGCAGAGCCACAGAAGTGATCCCTGGGGTGAATTTCCTATCTCCCATCCAATCATCAAGATGTTTCTTGAAGAGTACTAATGAGGAGCTTTGTTTGATATAGATAGGTAGTTTGTTCCAGAGTATGGGAAGTCTCTGCATCAGGAATCTATCCCTCCAGCATGTTCTGTATATTGTGGTGACAAAGTTTAGGTCCCTAGAGCATGTAGCTCAGGGGGATTGGGATTTCTTTAAGTGGAGCATGTCCAACAGCTCTGGGTTTGACATAGCTTTGTATGTTAGGCAGAGATTGCCTCTGAGTAGGCGAGATGTAATGGAGTAAAGCTGGAGGTTTTTGAGATGGTTTGCGTCGGGCGTCTGTTTGAGGCTGGTAATCCTATTTGTGAGGTATTCCTGCGGTCTTTCCACTTGTTGTTGATGTCTTGTGAGGCACATACCAAAAGGGGTTCTGTATTCTTAAATGGGGCTAATGAGTGACGAGTAGAGGGGAACAATGACCTCTTTTTTCCTGGATGAGAAACCTTTTGTGATGAGGTGTGCCACATAGAAGGATTTCCTGACTACTGTGGTGATGTGATTATCAAAGGAGAGACTACTGTCCATCCTTTTCCCAAGGTCTCTTAACACACTTTTCATGTTAAGTAGACTACCGCCTATGTGGTAACTCATGGGTACAAAGTTTTTAATAAAAGGGATGACAATCCACTTTTTGACATTGAGCTTGAGGCCATGGCTTTGTCACCAGGCATCTGTCTCAGTGAGGCCCTTTTGTAGGATGTCCACATTGTTAGGAGTTTCGATTATGGCTCCTAGTTTGCAGTCATCTGCAAACTTTATTAGCTAAAGACCTTCTGTGTTAGCCTGTACTTCAGAGAAGTAGATACCAAACAGGAGATGACCCAGGACTGAACCCTGTGGTACTCCACTTGTCACTGGTCTGAAACTGGATTTGGAGTCTGCTACTTTCACAGTGTGGGTTCTGCCAGTGAGCCAGTTGGCAACCCATGGATTTATACGTAGTTTAGTGAGTTTATACATAATGCCAGAGTGGGGGATGTTGTCGAAAGCCTTGGCGAGATCTAGATTGGCTGTCTGAACCACCTTACCCTCATCTATGGCTTTGGTGACTGCTTCAAAGAAGTCTATCAGGTTTAGGAGACATGCTCTGCGTTTTACAAACCCAAACTGGGTGGGGTCCAGAGTTTGGAGATTACCAATGACATTGTTTATAAGTTCGAAGATGACACATTTCATAGCCTTGCAGACAAGGCTCATCAGGCTAATGGGGTGCTAATTCCTGGGGTCCATGGTGGCTCCCCCTTTGTGGAGTGGGATAACTGTCACTGTGCACCATTCAGTGGGCACAAAGCCTGAGGTAAGGCTATGATTGAACATGGTGCTTAGGTGGGGTGCCAGTTCATTCTGTAGTTGATGTAGAACACAGCCTAGAATGTTGTCAGGTGCCATGGATACTGTGTTCTTGGCTTTGGAGAGTGTGTTTTTTACCTGTGCAGCTGTAATTACAGGAACTTTGCATTCCTCCGGTATAGGGATGGGCCCTTTAGGGGATAAGAGGGGGAAAAAGTTAGCACTGAACCTATCTGCCAGGATGTTGAGAATATCAGTTGATTCTGTATATTTAGTGCCATTGTGCTGTAACTCAGAGCAGATCTAAGTGTTGCCATTGAGAATCTTGACATAGCTATAGAATGCTTTGTAGTTGTCTTTAGAATCAGTGGCAATTTTGTTTTCATAATTAACTTTGGAGGACTTTATGAGGGGTCTCAGCTTTTTACTGAGGCTGACAGGGGAGTTTATCCAATCATGGGATTTTACTCTTTTTTGCAACAGTTTCTTTCTTCTGTTGTAGAGTTTGTTTATGGCAGGGGACCACTAGATTGGCTTCTTTTTTTTTTGGAGGATAGCATCTTGGTCCTGTTAGGGAATTGCACGATCCATGCACTTGTGTAAGTGCTTATAAAGTGCATTTGTGTAGGATTCAGCAGTTGTACCTCTATTGTCCGTCTGCATCGGTGTTGTGAAGTTTGCCACTTCTGTTTTAAGAAGCGTGAAGTTGGCTTTGGAGAAATTTTTTACAGTAGTTTCCCTAATGGGGGGGGGGGGGCGGGATGTGGATGTCTAGGGAGATTAGCTTGTGGTCAGATCTGACCAATGAGGAATTGACCTCTGGTGTGAAACACCAGTTTCCCATGTTGGTAATGACCAGGTCTAGGATATTGCTGCCCATGGTGGGGGTGTGGATAAGTTGATCCAAGGTGTTGGAATTTATGAATTCCAGAAAATGTTGAGCAAAAGAGTTGGCACATGAGTAGTTTTCCTAGTTAATGATGAGATAGTTGAAATCACCCATTATTAGTTTGTCAGGTTATACCCTAATATTTTCCGGTGTATCAAGAAATGAGGACTGGGAATCCTGGGGCATGATTGAGGATCTGTAGCAAGCTACAATTTGGATTGCGGTCTTGCCCAGAGTTAGTTGCACCTGGATAATCTTGGATGCATTATGCTGAGCAACTAGCCTGGAGGTGTGGATATCCTTAATGAATATGGACATGCCTCCGCCTTTAATGTTTTGGTCCAGGTTAGGTGGCCGAAAGGTGTGGTATGAATTATAGCCTGGTAATGCAGGGGTGCTCTCTGGATCCTTGAACCAGGTCTCTGTCACTGCACAGATGTTGATGTTCTCCATTTTAAGAAGTTCCTTGAGTGAGTGTATTTTGATGTTTAGACTTCTAGCACTGAGTAGCATTACTCTCAGATTTTGCTTGCTTGCACCTGTTACTGTGATGAATTTATCATTTAAACCTTGCCTAAAAAATGCACTATAGGGGTGACAAGAGTCTTAGCCAGTATCTGGAATCCCAAGGACGATAGGTGAAGGCCATCTCTGGAAAGTATCGTGGTCTGTCGATCATGTCATCCCAGGCAGACAGATACTGGATCCCCTTAGAATGACACCAGAAGCTTAGCCAATGTTGAAGTCAATCATTTTGTCCTTGTACTGTGGTATCATTCTGGGTGATGGCAGGATGCTACTCAGGACTAGGGTCATACCTGCCTGGTCTACAAGATCAGACAGCTCCTCCATGTCTCTTTTCATGTAGTCCAGGGAGGCATGTCTCAGGTCATTCACACCAACATGGACAATGACAGAGCCATATTTGTACTTGTTGTGGAGTGACCTGAGTGCGAGCATTATGTGGCAGATCCTGGCACCTGACAGGCAGCTGACAGTAACTTTCTCCTTGTTTAGCCTGTTGAATGGAACATCAGTGTGCCTGATTATAGAGTCACTTATGACTAGAGTGTTGGGTACGTTGTTATGCCTTATGGGCTGTGGTTGAGTGGCACACTAAGTTTGTGGGCTATGTGTCATTTGGGTTGTGTTGGGGGGTGGAGGTTGCTTGCGTTTCTTCTTTGGAGGTCCCTGTTGCTTGGGCAGATTGTTATTGAGATCCTCCATGAATGTAGGTGTGTGCTTTGTGTTTCTGTGAGTGTGTTTTGGTGGTGTAGGTTATGAGGGACTATGTGATGAGTCTGATGTGGTGCAAGTGTTTATATTCTCCTCTTGACTGTCTAGTCCAGTCTTGGGTGAAGAGAGCTTTGCTTCCAGTTTGGATATATAAGTGAATCTCTCAGCAGGAGGGTATAAAATGGATTCTGGAATTTCTTTCCAATAGGGGGTACTACAAGATGAAATCAACTTATATGAGGTGCTATTTAATATATTACTTGGCAACACCTATTTCTGTTTTGAAGGAAACTTATATTTACAGAAATGTGGAGTGGCGATGTGGTCTTCCATGGGTTCTCTTTTTGCCAACTTGGTCATGGTGGCCTGGGAGTATAAGTTTGGTCTTACAAGCCAGTATGCACCTAGTATCACACTTTATCTCTGCTATCTGGATGATTTATTCATCCTATGGAAGGGGGATGAAACCCAATTTGACCACTTTATGTATTATATCAATAGCACAACAGAGTTTTTAAGATTCACCAAGGAATTTAGTTATGAATCAATATCCTTCTTAGATGTTAAGTTAGTAAAGGACATTATTAATAAAAAGTACAGATCTAGAATTTATAGGAAGAAGACATATTCCAATACTTTTTTACATTTCTCAAGTTCACATCCTATGCATCAAAAAAGGTCAGTTGTTAAGGGGCAGCTAGTTAGAGCTGCCAGGATGACGACCTTGGACAAATATTTTGTTGATGAATGTGAACTATTACATTCTATTTTTGTAAGAAGAGGATACCCCAATAAATTGCTGACAGATTTAAGGAAGGAAGTGGACGACAAAAGAATGAGGGGCTATTTTTGCCCTGTTTTGCAATTTAATGAGGAAGTGGGTGTAACTGAACCAGTTGTCAATGAAAACATATCTGAATTTGGGTTGACAAAACTGGACGTAGTTGCAGGTAATACAGTTCATTTTATTACTCACTTTAGTTCGGATCATAAGTTCATTAGGTTAATTTTAAATAAAAAACGTCCAATTTTGATGGAAGAAACACAACTGAAAGACAAATTAGGGGTAGGTCCTATAGTTGTATTTAGAAGGGGCATTCATTTTAATAAAACATTTGAAAATGCAAATAACACTTCAGAGGACAAATATCCAAGTATGGGAAAATGTGGTAGATGCCCATGGTGTTCCAATATATCGACTTCTAAATCTTTCCAGATTGAGGAACATAAGTATAAAATTGGACATAAGTTTAACTGCAATAGTAAAAGTATAGTTTATATAGAAAGTTGCCAGCTTTGCAGTGGATTCTATGTGGGTAAGACTGACCACAGATTAAGAGATAGATTTTATGAACATGAATATGCCATAAGGAAGGGACAAGTAACTAACGCCCTTCTAAACATATCAGCAAGTCAGTTGGCCATAATTTTAAATATATGGCAATAGATAGAGTGAGTGTAGGACTGAGGGGTGGACCCACAGAATTATTGGTGGAAAAGAGGGAATCACTATGGCAGCTAAAACTTAATGCCTTTAAATGGCCAGGGCCTAACAAAATGTTTTCCATTTCTTGTTTGTTGAAAATGAAAGGCTTGCAAAGATAGGAAGTTTTGACTTACTATCCAAAAGACCTTGAATTCATGGATTTTATTTATTTATTTTTTTTTGGTGTGTGTGTGTGTGTGTGTGTGTGTGTGTGTGTGTGTGTGTGTGTGTGTGTGTGTGTGTGTGTGTATATATATATATATATATATATATATATATAAATAAATATATATATATATATATATATATATATATATATATATATATATATATATATATATATATATATATATATATATATATATATATATATATATATATATATATATATATATATATATATATATATATATATATATATATATAGATATATAAATAATTGTTTGTCTATATATGTTTATTAACTAATTTTAACAATATTAGTGATTTTGTTTATCTACTGTTTTAAGCGGTTGTGGTTGCTTTAAGATTTTTGGAGGGAACTGTTAGTGTGAATTGTTAATTGAACTATTGGGTGTATTTAAGAATGTTGTTTTAGTAAGTTGTTGTATCTGAAGAAGTTCACATTGCTGAACAGAAGTGTTAATAAAGGACTTTTTGAATGTTAACCTAGTCCTTTTGTTTTTTATTTTTGAATTCACTTGGATTACATTTTGTATTTTGCAATTTGCCTGGTTTCTTGGGACTGCCACAATGCCTCTTTCATCAGTTTGTTTGCTTGGTCTTAAACAAGTTTTTCGTGTTTGTAACACTTTATAGAGGATTACATTGGCAGTATCTAGTGAGGAGAATATGGTAATACTGTCAAGCAAGTGCACAAATACACAAACACACACACACACACACACACACACACACACACACACACACACACACACACACACACACATACGCACACGCACCAGTTGACTGCAGTAATAACAGATCCCTACCTAAGTACACAGACTGCAGAACTCTATTAAGGCAAGCACCACAACTCAAGTCTGACATTGACTATTTCAGACACTTTATAGCTGATGACATTGCAGTATATGGTGAGGAGAATATGGTAATAACAGTGTCCCACATGCTGGTGTAAAAGGTTCTTTGTAATTTCAAGCAAGTACACAAACACGGGTCTATGTTTGGTTACCGAAAAATAAAAAAAAAACCCAAATGGCAAAATATCAAATGGAAGACAGCAAAACTGAATGTGTGTCCTACCACTATGGACACATAGTGATTGAAGTTTAGATTGCAATCAACCTGTGTTCCTAAGTCTCACACCACTGAGTTTAAACTTAGAGAGGTGCTATGTATATCATAATTAGTAGTTGTCCTCTTTGCTAAAGGAGACAATGAGGCATTTTATGTGTTAGGTTTCAGTCCATGAGTTTGGCACCAATAATTTGTCTATGTCAGCCCTTTCTGTAATATATTAACATCATTGGGGAACTCTATATGACTGCACCCAATTTACAGTCAGCTGCAAACTTGGTAAGCCACAGGACATCTACCTTTGTCTGGACTTCAGAGAAATAGTTTCCAAACAGTAGCGGGCCCAGCACAGATCCTTGTGGTATTCCACTGGTCATCCATCTGCTGGTAAAGGTGAACCTCCCAAATTTGACAGTGTGTGGTCTGTCAGTGAGCCAGTTGACTACCCATCTATTAAAATATGGGTTAATCCCCAGATGGGGGATTTTCTCTATGATACCTGAATAGGGGATTATATCAAAGGCCTTGGCTAAATCAACACAGGTAGTATGTCCTGTTTTCCCTCATCCAGGGCTTTGGGGACATTTTCAAAGAAGTCCACTAGGTTTAAAAAGCAAGGTCTGCCCTTGGCAAAATCATACTGGTTAGTGCCAAGAGTGTTGAAGGTCACCTATGCCCTTGTGGATAAGGTCCATGATGATTCCTTCCATAGCCTTGCAGATAAGGATGGTTAGTCTTATGGGTCAATAATTCCCGGGGTCAGTTGATGGATGTGTAGGCATATTCACATGTAAAGATAATCTAGTTTTGCATGTTACCTGACTGATGTGCATTGCATATTACACAATCTTTGATATTAAATTATGTAGTGTAGTTGATATATTTGTGAACAAGTAATGAGACACCAGGGTTGCATTGCATCAGTGGAGGCAACACATGGTTGTATTGTAAATATGTGATATATTGTTTGATAAGGCCTTCATTTTGTTATGTTTCTACATGTAGTTTCATGGCATAAAGAGTAAATGGACAGTAAACAGCACTAATGCATGCTAATATTTACTTTGCATAACGCAACAGTGAGCATTGGGTTTGCGTAATGGTTGGAAAAGTGTTTGCACATGCAAAATACACATATTCATTACTTTCCCTATTTGCACATAGTTAAGCAGTGAGCAAATGCAAATTACATTGCTAAAAGCATGAGAGTTAGTATTGAGTGTATGAAATACACCTGCTGCTTAGCTGAATCTCTGGCAGCAGGTGTAAATACATTAACACATTTATTTTTCAGCCCAGATGATACTGGATTCAAATCCAAGTACATCTAATACATTTCAATAAACAGTGATAATGCAGTTACATTAATTCTTTATAGTACATGCATTGCAGTATGCTGGCATAGTGGAGCAGGGCTAAGTGACATTGAATGGAGGTAAGTGCTGCATTGTAGGGCTGCTTACTTTCACTTACCATTGGTGCACAATGTCAAACTTCACACAAACATGCATGCCAAAAAGTGAAGGGATCCAATGCTTTTATTGGTACTTATGTGTGTTGTGTGTGATTCTATTTTTTGACCCGATTAGAGGTGTTAAAATGGGGTAGATAGGAACATTGTGAAATTGAGAGCAAGCAGGAGGAAGAACAAAGGGAAAGTAATCCAGGAATGTGCAGTAGGGGGATAGGTAAGAACCATAGTTATACATTTCTTCAACAGTCAAAACTAATAATATGTGCAAAATATTAGCTGAATTTGGACTGTCACCTCCAGCGAGAAGGGTGACAATAATGTTATGATGCTGTATAGCCAATTGGACTAAATCCAAGTATGTCAAGAAGATGTGTGTGAAATGGAGATCTATGTATGGGATGATATTTTTTTTGTGGGACAGGTGCCCATTTTTTTTAATTTGGTAAGAGAGGAATGCTGGGTAAGGGGTATTTCTGGATCAGATAGTTTGGGTAGATGAGGAAACAAATGCAAACAAGCAAGACAGACAAGACAAGACACATGGATGTTGACAGACACAAAAGGATAGGAGACATCATGATTGGGGTGAGGGAGGGGACAACACAGGCTCATGCACGTCAAACATGGAGACAGGGAGAATTGAATCTTCACCCACTAGACTGTCATGACTGTTCCCTTACTCCCCTGGTGGCTGGAGTACTTGATGTCTTCTCCTTCTAAGTACCATGAGGGAGAAGCAGCCTGTCCATCAAGCATAGGTGTACACCAATCTATCCACCAACCCTGGCTTTTCCTGATGGGTGATGAAATGCCCACCTCTGCCACTGCTCCTGGAGGGTCTCACAGCACCAGCTGCCAGGGCAGTATTACCTGAGGGCAAAGATAGTGCAGAGGCAGCACAGGCAGTGCTGCCAGGTTAGGTCTTAGATGTGCTGGGCATTGGTGCTGAGTGAGTGGAGCAGGGATAGACTAATCCACTGAGGCTGGCCTACCTCACTGAGCTGTGTATTATTTAGTGACTTGATATGCATGAATGACATGGAGACATTTTGATGACACATAATAGAAAATAAAAAAAAGACAGATAAGGGTTGGGGTGAGAGAAAAAAGAGATAAAATTAGGGTCATCATATGTGACATACAGTGCATTAATACAAGTAAACAACTGTTTTATCTGAAGTATTACATTTGAATATACACCTAAAATACACACTATAAGTACAGATTGCTGTAAGTAATCCTTGAAATGTGCATATATTGCACATATGCATGTTCCAGTTATACAGATTACAGTTAACAGCAGGGAATTTATGCCACTTGTATTATTAAAGAAATGCAGTATTGTATAGTTGTGACTCGTAGTATTTGAACACACAGCCTCTGACTGCAGTCTTATATTTGACTCCTAAAGTTTTGTGCTACAGACTAATGCATGCATACTTGCTTTTACAGTTAGGATGTGCATACTCAATTTACTAAAACTGTACAAAAACCCAAAAATGTATCTTTAACTTTTAAAGCTACAATAATACTTCTCTTATGCTGCATACATACCACTTGCTTCCTTCAGTCTCCCATTCGAGCAGCGTGAGCACATCTATTGAACTCAAGTCTGGCATTAGCTGGGGAAAGACAGAAAAGAACAGAAGAGCATTATGTATACCAGTCTTGCCTATATTTCGCGCTCTAAGTATTGCAAATACTCTGTTATTATTTTATTCATTTAACATTTGTTTACCAGGAAAGTCCAACTTGGAATGAAGCCAGTTTTCAGCAGAGACCCAGGGAGAAATGCTCCAGATGCATGTCTTTGTAATGTGGGAGGAAACCGGAGCACTTGGAGGAAACTCCCATGAATGCAGGAAGGACATTCAGACAATGCACAGAAGGCCCCCCAGCCAGGAATTGAACCAGAGAACCTCTTGCTGTTGAGGCAACAATGGTACCACTGCGCTATCCTGTATTTATTTTACATTTGTTAACCGGGGGTGTCTGACTGAGCCGAAAAGGCCCTTTTTCAGCAGAGGCCCGGGGAGTAAAGCTCCACAAAGAAAAATTACAGACACATTTAGTTATTTAGACATGATCAGTATACACACAAATTACAGGAGACGTGTTTTTACAGTGATATGCGGCACATAAACAGTTACAGTGGAGAGAACAAACAAAAAAATATTAATTTTAAAATAAAGGTAATAAATAGATTTGTGGTGTACAGCTGAAATTTGGAACATAGGTAGAATACATACATAGTACACAGGTACAGTACATACACTGTAGATTAGCCAGTGTTTGTGAGTAAGATTGAAAACTATTATCAAGTGCTCTAGATTTTTTATGTATGTGTTATCCACTTTCACTAGCCTGGGGATCAATCATGGTATGGCCAACTTTCCTTGAGATGTTGCCTGATGATGTCTTTAAAGGAGGCTTTGGATGATGTGTTTTGAATGCTTGTAGGGACAGAGTTCCATTTTTTAGACACTGAACTACTATATAGTGCATCTCCAAAGCTATTGTAGCTGTTGGTGACTTCTAGTAGTAGTTTGCTTGATGATCTAAGAGGCCTTTTGGCTGAGTGATGTTGTACTAGGTTTATGAGGGCAGGACACTTATTGGGGAGGTAATAGTTAGAATGACAGAGGCAGAGCTGATTGTAGGTTAGGAGGTTGGGCGGTTCAAGCCAGTGGTGCTGTCTCAAAGCAGTACAGTGATGAGTTCTATATGAGCAATTTGCAGCAAAGCAGGCAATTCTGTTATAGCAGGCTTCCATTTTGCTTAGTTCAGTTTTGTTGAGATTACTCAGAATGGGAGATGCATAGAGTAGGGTGGATAGAAGCTGGGAGCAAGCAATGGCTGATCTTGTGTTGTTGGTAAGAAATGGTTTGATACGGTAGAGCGACCCCAGTTTGGCATGTACTTTTTTAATAGTTAAGTTGAGATGACTATCAAATTTTAGGTTTGAGTCTATGGTTATTCCCAATAGCTTAGCCTGTGCCACTGGAGCAATTGGAGTAGCATTAGTGGAGTAGATAGTGAATTGACTGTTAGTGTTTTTGTTAGAACTGGTTATAATCATAAGCTGAGTTTTCTTTGGATTGAGGATAAGTTGGGCTTTGGTAAGGTAGTTTTCAGTGCCAGAGAATGCTAGTTGAGTTGTTTGCAGGAGGGTGGGAATGTTTTGTGCAGCACAGATTAAGGTAGTGTCATCTGCATACTGAATTATAGATGCATGCTGTGTGGAGGTATGGAGGTCATTTGTGAAGACTGTGAATAGTAGTGGTCCTAAGATAGAACCTTGTGGGACCCCTATAGTTATGGGCAGCTGAGGAGAGAGAGAATTTTCCCATTTCACAGCTTGGTACCTGTCAGTTAAATAGCTTTGGAACCAGGTAAGAGTGGAATTTGATAGATGATATTGGTTTAGTTTGTTTAGCAGGATTTGGTGTGAGACTGTGTCAAATGCTTTGGACATATCCAAAAAAAGAGTTGACACTTGTAGGCCTTCATTTTTGAGATGGTTTACTGTGTCTGTGAAGCAGAGGAGGGCTATAGTGGCACTATGGGCAGGTCTGAAACCATGCTGAGTAGGTGACAGGATGTTGCTGTCTAGGAGATAGTTTAGCATCTGGATATGGATGCATTTTTCTAGGATTTTGGCCAGGGGGGAGAGTAAAGCAATGGGTCTGTAGTTATTAAGTTCAGTGGAGGTCCCACCTTTATGTTTGGGTGTAATATAGGATATTTTCCAGAGTTTGGGCACATAGTTTTCAACAATTGATCTGTTTATGAGAGTGGAGACTGGGATAGCAATAGCATCTGCTGTGAGTTTCAAGAAATAGCTGGGGAGTAGATCGGCTGCTGTTGATGAGGTTTTTAGTTTGGAGAGCATGCTTTTGATTGAAGTGGTGGAAACTGTTTTGAGGGTAAAGCTTGTATTAGTGTTATTTGTGTTGGGGGGGATAGTGAGGAAGGAACTGTCCTGTGATACTAAGGATAGAATTGAGTTCACAAAGTGGGAGTTGGATTGTGTTTCGATGGGAACTTTAGCGCCAGGGGTGGTTGGTTTGGGGGGTAGCCTTTTGGGTGGATTTTAGTAGCTGGTTTACATTTTTCCAAACTTTTTGCTGGTTGTGTTGGTATTTAGTTTGTAATGTTGTGTAGTAGGATTTTTTGTCCAGCCTAATGCATTTTTTTGCATGGTTGTGCAGTTCTTGGTACTTAGTTAGGCTTTGTGTTTCTTTGTTTTTTTGATAGTAAACCCAGGCAGTGTCTCTGGATTTGAGGATTTGTTTGGTTTCTTTACTGAGCCAGGGGTTTGTAGAGGTTCTAACCTTGATTTTGCGCAATGAAGCAACAGTGTCTAGGTGTTGTAGAAATGTTTTGTTGAAATATGCTACAGCCTGGTCAAGTGGGAGGGTTTTTAGGGGGGTCCAGTCACAGTTACAGAGTAAAGTGTTGAGAACCTCAGGAGAGAATTTTTTTGTGTTTCTAGTGGATATATAGTTAGTGGTTTTGCATATGCTTGTTCTACTACGTATAAAGTATATTATGTTGTGGTCACTTGTTTACACAACTGTGGGATGTCATCAGTTTCAAATTCAGTTAACCAATATTTGAGGGTATCCCTTTTACACCTCTATATTCATTAAATGATGTCTACTCTGTTCTCCAGTGTGTGGGATGCCAGTAACACTAGATACAGCCTCAGCCAAACTACTCCATGCCTCAGACATGTACTGGGAGCCAGAATAGTCCCCCTGAAGAAGCCTTTGTCTGTGGCACTTTACCAGGAATTGCAAATCAGCTAGCACTAAAGGAAGGCATGACAACAACACTCAAGTTGAAAGCAGACTTTATTAAGTGAATTCAGGAATGGTTCTTGCAGTTTGTGAGCACTTGCCCAGATATACTTTACCCGGAGTCCAATAATGTCCTGGACTCCAGGACAACCCACCTCTGTACCCTAAACTGCGCAGATTCCCCATTAACTACAGACATATCTAATACCAGAACTAGAGCAATGGAACTAATGCTTTCCCACCAATTCCTGTTTTCACGTTTACTGGTAGTGTCCAAATCCGACCAACAATGCAAACTGCATTTGTGCGATGTTAAGTGGAGAGCAGCAATGCCTAGTAGGGATGAAATAAATATTTGAAATAGGAAGGTTAATCCGATTCTTGACCTTAGTTTGAGAGGTGCCTGTTGGCATAGCTTAGAAATATATATTGAAAATTGAAAGGTAACTGTTAGGTGAGTTAAGTTTGCATACATACACTAATGTCATGACCTGACATATTTGTTTTTGTCTCTATACACTTATAAATTTGATTTTAGAAGTGTAGGATTTAAAACTAGGCATAAGGAGCAAACATTTTCTTCCAGAGCTTTGCTTTTCCATCTTTGCCACAGAAGAAGTACTGCTGAGTTATAGTCAGGAATCATTCATAAGTGCAGCTGACTGAGGTGTTACACATGTATGTGTGTGACCTGACAAGGTTCTTGTATAATGATCCAGTTGTGTATGTGTCTTGTTTAATTGTGAAGGCCATGCAAGTCCAGATAGCAGAATTATACTTACATAATTATAATAGGCAGAATACCCTCAGTCATACATCTGAAAACACAATAAGGGTGTATTATCTCTCATACATATAATTCATATCAGCTCCACTATCTAAAGTGTTATCAGTGAGAGGGAATATATTGGGAAGTGGAACAACAGTACAGATTTCTGGAATATCCTGTATTAGGACCCAGGACCATGTGTACGGTAGTCCTACACTTACACCTGTTGCTACAAGAATGTTGAAATAATACTTGTCTATTTTTCAGTTCATTGTTATAAAGTGCACTATCACAACAGCAAAAATAGATTGCACATCCTGTATTAGAACCCAGGACCATCTGTAATTTAGCCCTACACATCCACTTGCTGCCACAGAACTAGTTACATGACATTTCCATAATTCTTAAGTTCTCACACAACACTGCTTAGTGTGTTTGTGGGGTGCCCAACATAATTAATTAAATGCATTCATTTTCAGTTATTGCCTGTCTGCATCCTGTCTGCAGGTGTTGGGATACCTTGCTAACTGCTACATAATGCTGCTTAGAGTAATTTTGCGATGGGAAGCAAAAATTGCAACAATGTATTATTTGTGACCTTTGCACTTTTACAGATGACCTGCAGGTGTTCTGTCTGCTTCCTGTGTGGGCCACTAGTCTGAGTTTGTGCATTGCTAAGCATCATGCAAATTAGATAAGCACAGCCAAACCTGACATTCATTTTCTACTTTCCCCTTATTTATGCTAAGCTGCTCGCTGCGCAAACACTGGCAAAAATATATAAATAAAAGGGAAAGGTAGTTGAATTGAAAAAAAGCATTCTATGAAATAAACACTACAAAATGTTTGTTAATACACATGAAATATTTCTACATAGGTCTGGATTTGAATTCTCACTCTAATGAACCTTCATAACACAGTAAGGGTGTCTTATCCCTCTTTGCCACACAAGCAGCTTTGCAGCAGGGAACTGAAATCATTCTGCATGCAACTAACTGCAACATCATCCACAGTACTAAGAAACCACATAACAGTTATTTGTACATGTATTAATTTTGGAAGTAGTGCACTGAGTGATCATACAACCATTTATGACAATTGCTTGTATAAATGCAGTTCTGTCTTGCCTCTCTGTTTGTTGTTCATTCTTGTCTTATCTGGCCAGTAATCTGAGACATGAAGTATATCATTGTACTTAAAATGTGTGATGATATTAAATGACAGTAATATACAGATGTCAACACATGAAGGGGAGGTTGGATGTTACCGAACAGAACCTGTGAGTTGTGTGCTGCTTACTTACATTTCCAACCTTGATAAAATTACTTCTATACACTTTGCAAGTCTAGCCTGACACACTTACTGGAGGCAGGGCAGTCTACATTGCTGTTGCATCTTCCTTCTCCCTACCAGTAATCATTCACAGCTGCAATCCATCAGCAGCAAACACTGAGGGAGTGCCTACACTGTTTATATCTGATACACGGAGTCAAGTATTTGGGATTCAGCAATTCTAATGAGTTCACACCTCATTTGCATCTTCATCATGCTAGCAGTCCTGAATCTACACCATATAAAGGCAGCCATGTAGCTAGGGAAACTGAAGGTGAGGAGAGTTGTTTATGTAGAGAACACAGAAAAGGCTATTACTTTGGGATATATCTGGACAGAAGACTATTGAACTGGAGGAGGCATGCTTGCATTTTTCAGTTATATACTACAGATGCTGAAATGTCATTAAGAAAAATTTGTTTCACACACACACGCACACACACACACATATAAATATATATATATATATAGGTTTACTATGGTATGTTTGAAAGGGGTTGAGTCGGACAGTTACAACATCGAAAAATAAGTCTGACTTTGACAACAGTGGAAAACTGGAACGTCGAAAATAGGAACCATGAAAATGTGTATTCGACATTTATGACATTCCCATCTTTCACCCGACTTACTGAGCTTTCCTCTTCTATTTAGCAGGGGGATGTAGCCCCCCCTGCACCCCCCCCATGTGGGAGGATGTGCCCCCACACGCACTGCACATTAAATATACCAACTCCAAGATCGCACTACAGTGAGAAAATGGGCTACTTCCCTGTTCCCCATTGTAGCACGACCTCCCTCCACAGTCTCTGCATGTCATTTGCTGAAAGGTCACATGCACTATGCAACTCGACTAACCGTGATAAACTACTTTTGGTTCAGTTTCCTGTCACCTTGGAAACCATAATTTTGGACATTGGCTGTTTGACTTACTGCCATTCCCGTAAGTGATAGTAAATCTCTCTCTCTCTCTCTCTGTATATATATATATATATATATATATATATATATATATATATATATATAGATAGATATAGATATACACACACACACACACACACACACACACACACACACACACACACACACACACACACACACATATACATATATATATATATACACACACACACACATATATGTATATGTATATATATATATATATATATATATATATATATATAGAGAGAGAGAGAGAGAGAGAGAGATACATATATATATATATATATATATATATATATATATATATATATTAACTAGCAACTGCTTCTGTAATCTGTATGCAGTATGTAGAAGTGTACTGATGGCATGGGCATGTTTGTCAGGGCATTTTACAGGTATACATGATTGGCAACAGCTTAAAATGGAATGTTCTGGTTTAAATCTGTGCAACACATCTTTCAGGGACAGTTCATTTGATAGTACTTTTAGCATTTCACTGATGGTTTGTTAGCAAAATGTGTCATTTGCATGTTCTTTTGTAGGTGGGGGAGCAAAGCTGCATTTTTGTTTTGGCACAAACAATGATATGTTGCTATTGTTACTCTCCCTTGTTTTGCATCCAGCATTGCTTTGTGTGTGAATGTAATATGTTACAACTACACAATTCCTGTTTTCATATTTCAAATATCTAGACTGTTTTATGTTTCTCCATTGAGTAATACTGAAATGCTACATATTCTGTTTTATCTGGGAACAGTTTTTTTTTAGTTATGTGATACTTATGTGTATTATCTTACTCTTGTGTTTTAGGACATCTAGGACTATGGTACTTTGGTGTCTCAAATCCCAAAAGATTCCCTTCATTGATACTGAGAATCAGGTCATTGTGGAAGCTTTTAGGTGACATGATGCCTTTCTGCTTGAGAGGGGATGTGCAGTTATGTCAGGCAGAATGCAAATCTGTCAGCAGATAGTTGCAGATGTGAATGCAGTAGGTGGCAATAGCAGGACATATGATCAGGTGCTCTATAGAGCCACTGACATGATCACATCTGCATGGAGGAGAGCAGCTGCAGTTGCCTGTGACTGGATGGGTACTGGAGGGCCTGCTACAGGGAACCACCAGTAACAGTTATTGAAGAGTTCCTGTCCACTGTCAGGAATCCAGACAGCTCCCAGGAAAGTGTAGAACAGCATGTCTTTGACATTGGTGCTACTGTTTCAGGGACAACAGGTATGTTCCAGGAGGAGCTTCAAGGTAGTCTTATGCATCTCAATTGTTAAATACTCATACAGTAAAATATTTACATCACTATGTTAGAGCTGTTTAACGAGAAATTGGTTGGGGGGATTGTAGATTGCTACAGTTAACAACATATTCTGATTGATTGCACGTGGGTTTAGGTTGGACTTGTCATCCAAGTTCTTGTTGAGTGTATAGTTAATGGACATATAAAGAGAAAAAAGTTTTAACCCTGTGTTACTGTTAAGTGTGATGATGTTGTCCTTACCTTTTGCTTAACTTCTTTCAGGACCATCCATCATAGGGAGCCTGCAATCATCTGCACATTGTAAGCCAAACATTTTTATGTCAGGACTGATGAGCAGTTCAAAGAAACATTTAGTTTGTGATGCGGCGATTATCCCACTCCACAAGGGGGGAGCCACCACAGACCCCGGGAACTATCGCCCCATTAGCCTGACAAGCCTGGTCTGCAAGGCCATGGAATGTATCATCATGGAACTTATAAGCAAAGACACTGGTAATCTCCAAACTCTGGACGCCACCCAGTTCGGGTTTGTAAAAGGCAGATCATGTCTCCTAAACCTGATAGACTTCTTTGAAGCAGTCACCAAAGCTGTAGACGAGAGTAAGGTGGTTCACACTGCCTATCTAGATCATGCCAAGGCTTTCAACACCATCCCCCACTCTGGAATTATAGATAAACTCACTAAACTAGGTATAAATCCCTGTCACAAGATGGGTTGTCAACTGGCTCACTGATAGAACCCACACTGTGAAAGTAGCAGACTCCATATCCGACTCCAGACCAGTGACAAGTGGAGTACCACTGGGTTCAGTCCTGGGTCCTCTCCTGTTTGGTATCTACTTCTCTGAAGTACAGGCTAACAGAAGGTCTTTGGCTAATGAAGTTCGCAGATGACTGCAAACTAGGAGCCATAATCAAAACTCCTAAATGATGTGGACATCCTACAAAAGGGCCTCACTGAGACAGATGCCTGGTGTCAAAGCCATGGCCTCAAGCTCAATGCCAAAAAGTGCATTGTCATCCCCTTTGGTAAAAACTCTGTACCCATGAACTACAACATAGGTTGTAGTATACTTAACACCAAAAGTGTGATAAGAGACCTTGGGACACAGGTGGACAGTAGTCTCTCCTTTGATAATCACATTGCCACAGTAGTCAGGAAATCCTTCTACGTGGCACACCTCATCACAAAAGGTTTCTCATCCAGAAAAAAGAGGCCATTGTTCCCCTCTACTCATTACTCATTAGACCCATTATAGAGTACAACGTCCCTTTTGGTATGTACCTCACAAGACATCTACAACAACTGGAAAGGCCGCATAAATACCTCACAAAGAGGATTACTGGCCTCAAACAGATGCCCTACACAGACCGTCTCAAAAAACTCCAGCTTTTACTCCATCGCATATCGCCTACTCAGAGGTGATCTCTGTCTAACGTACAAAGCTATGTCAAACCCAGAGCTGTTGGACATGCTCTACTTAAAGAAATCCCAATCCCTCTGAGCTGCACGCTCTAGGGACCTAAACCTTGTCACCAGAATAAACAGAACATGCCGGAGGGATAGATTCCAGTCCCAGAGACTTCCCATACTCTGGAATAAACTACCTATCTATATCAAACAAAGCTCCTCATTAGCACTCTTCAAGAAAAATCTTGATGATTGGATGGGAAATAGGAAATTCACTCCGGGGATCACTTCTGTGGCTTTGCTAGACAGTGGCACAGGAAAATAATTTTCTTGGGGGGCAAAAGCCAGGGTACCTTTTTGGCTGGGCTTGTATAGGCCTTAGGCCTAATAGCCTAGTACCTACCTATAAACCTATCAACCTATGTTGCTATCAGGACTGCTATGTGTATTGATGTACTGTCTTTCATAGTGGCACCACTGTTAGTTTGTTAGCATATATTGGACTATAGTAGTGTAGGTATTAATTTTTTCCTGTGTCTGTTGCTTATTATCACATGTGATCCTAAGTGGAAGTGTAAGAGTTCTCCCACCTGATGTCAGAGTATCAGCAGACTCTGATGATGATGGTGGCCAAACAGAGGCACAGTCAGGGAGTGCAGAGGTTGAATCTGACACTGACATTAACATACAACCATCCCCTGTAATTCCATCGGACACAGCCAGTAGGACTATGCCTACCCATTCCAGTAAGGTCTCAGATATTGGACAGGTGGAGGGTGAGACAATCGATCAGGGAAGTGTGGTTACTAAGGCTTCAGTGCCTGTTGACTATGGCTGTAGCCAAAGTGTGGGCTAGGTGCCATGAAAGATGGTTGTTAGGGGTGCTTGGGGGAGGCCTGCTGTCCATCCTTCACTTGATCCAAGTGTGTCTTCCCGTACCACTCATCGTATGTTTAGGACCATGATGCAGGCACAGGCATGTTCCCATAGGTCTTCCAGAGAAATACTTAGGGTTGTAGATGTGGCACAGGCTGACATTCATGACTACCTCAACTGTGTTGCTGAGTCAATGAATCAGTCTGCTAGGAGGGGAATGGCATTCTTATAGGAGTAGGTCAGCCACATTATCTGCTGTTAGCTGACATGGCTGCGCCTGATCACATTCCCATAGTGGTGGTACTTCCTGCTCTGTTAGTGGTTGAGCTGTCCACACCCAGACATTGCAGACCATGGGGTCATGGTCTTGTTCATCCTTGTGAGGGGAGCTCATCCAGCAGATATCAGTCATGTTCAGGAAGCAGCAGTGAATTTGAATGTGGGCATGGACATGCCTGTGTAACTCCTGGCAGAGCCAGTTCTTGTGGTCAGTATGTCAACAATGAACTGCCACCTCTACCATGCGCAGCTCATACCTGTCCAACATACCAAGATGTTGAGCTAGCACAGTGCTTGGCTGTGTTCATGCAGACAATCACATGCAAATTTAACCTGGAGGATCCATGCAGACACACACACAACAGTTACATGGTTCAGCTATGAAGCTAAAAGCTTATTTTGTCTCACTGGCCATTTGTTACTTTATCCAAAGGTCTACCTGCTTCTCTTCCTTACTCACACACACTAACTGACCTTTTGTGTCAGTCTATGCTTCCTGCCCCCCACACAACACCCTATGCAAGTGATGATAATGGTGCCATATCCCTATTTTATATCTTTTTGATTCAGGGATACATAAGGTCAGCCATGGTGGTCCAGCAGTTAGTGTTGTCACCTCACAGCAAGAGGCTCTCTGGTTCGATTCTCAGCTGGAGCACCTTCTGTGCAGAGTCTGCATGTCCTCCCTATGGTCAAGTGAGTTTTAAAGAGATGCAGGTAGATGTGTGTGTACCTTCTGTAAAGGATGGATGCCAGGCTGGCAACTCAATACTGTAGAAACACTACTGCCATTCAATGTGGACCTGTGATCCACTGTGGTGACCCCTAACCAGGGAAAGCCAAAAGACATTACTTATATTGGTCTTAGATAGTTAGACAGTTGATAGCATCGAACATTTTGTGCATCAGTATTCTTAATGATCTTGTGAGGGTTGTGAAGTCTGAAAATGAAATGTATCGCATTACTTTCTAACTTCTCTCTTTAATGATTTTCCAGTACAAAAGTATCATGCTAAACTGAGGACATTCTTTTGAGAGGTATGACTGTGTAAATCTTTGATGCCTGAAGCCAACTACATGATAATGGATGCATAAAGTTACATAAGTCACTGCTGTCACATGTTAAAGTAATTTCTGTACAAATCATCCACCTTTTACTTGCCTACGCTACCAAGTAACAACAACCAAGGATATTGCATTCATTCGTATTATTGCACAATACTCTCCAGGTTCAGCACTTACCTTGTAAATCCAGCAGTTACAACAGATTTAGTTCAGGGCTGACTCTGTCTGATGCTAGCAGTACACAGCCATTACATGTGTAGGTAAATGTTGTGAGTGTTGCCTTTCATCAATGTTACTATATTTATATGCATAGGAGGAAGGTTCTATCCCCTTAAGTGGTGAATGAGTGAGTGTATTATGCATTGCCTCTTAGCCAATGTAAGGGCATATTGAGCACACCTACATCTGCCTACACCCACAGCAGCTGCTGGCACCCCCTCTGACTTCTCATCTGGATGTGGCTGTGGTGACCCTGACATTGGTGGGACGTATAAACAAGCAAAACCATAAAATTCACGGACTGCACCAAACCGCTTTAATGAAGAGCTGATAAGGCTCCAAGATACTAAGCGCTTTCACCATCAAAACTAATGGCTTCTTCAGAGTAAAAGGAGCATAAAATCACAATGTTTAAATGCAAAGTTCCACTTATACATTAACCAATCACCTTTCTTGCTTGCTTGTCAATCACATTAATGTACATTGTGTTGTAGTGTTGGTTACACCATAAAACATGCATACAAAACATACATTTGCCTGGGCATGAAATAATATATAATGATATAAAGCTTACTAAAACACCAGAAGGTCTGGAAAGTAATATTTATAGAAAGGAGACATATAGTAATTCACTTTTGCATTTTTCAAGTTGCCATCCATTACATCAACACAGAAGTGTGATTAAAGGGCAGATGGTCAGATTGTCACGCCTTGTAAGTAATGACAAGATTTATCAAATTGAGATTTTTAAACTAATAGGAATGTTTCTTGATAGAGGTTACCCACTGAAATTGTTGATTTCAGTTAAGAAAGAGGTGTCGAAAAGAAGGTGGACATCATTTAAACCTATCTTGACAGAAGTTAGTGAGACTGTTGACGTAATGGAGGGAACAAAACCCTTTCGTTCTGAACTGTTTGAATCTAGAGCTCTTGTCTTGAAATATAATTTTCAGACATCCGATATTATAGATATTGTTGGAAAATCTTGGGACATAGCTTTTGACATGAACATCAAAAAAGAGTTAGGTCAAACACCAAAAATTATATTTTCAAGAGGTTTAAACATAAAGAATTTATTAGAGAGATCAAAAGTTAGATTTACAAGTTCACAAATGTATAAATGTGGATCCTGTAGATACTGTAGATACATTAACGATGGACCCTATGTGACTGTAAGGGGTTACAATAGAATTATTTCATGCCCAGGAAAATGTAGTTGCAATTCTAAGAAGGTTGTTTACTTAGCAACATGTACAACATTTGTAGGTTTTTACGTGGGGAAAACCATACGTAAGTTAAGGGAACGGCTAGCAGAGCATCAGAGGGCTCCACAGAACAAAGACAATTATAATGCATTATATTTACATTCTAAGAATTGTGCCAATTTTAAAAAGTTTATATTATTTGTAGTTGACCGAATATTGACAAGTGAGAGAGGTGGCGACGACAATGTTTGAGTTGAATTTTTAGAATTAAAATGGAAGGTGATATTAAATGCAACAACTTATCCTGGACTCAACGAGCATATTTCTATCAAGCCCAACAAAGGGCCCTGGTTGTTTGAAGTCATTTTGTTTTGGGTATTTTTTTGGGGGTAAGGTTTGTAATAATCAAAATCAGGTTTTAGCAAAGGTACTAATTGGTATGCAAAAAACAAGTATATAATACAAATATATGTTTTTTATGTTATGTTTTGTATGCATGTTTTATGGTGTAACCAACACTGCAACACAATGTACGTTAATGTGATTGACAATCAAGCAAGAAAGGTGATTGGTTAATGTATAAGTGGAACTTTGTATTTAAACATTGTGATTTTATGCTCCTTTTACTCTGAAGAAGCCATTAGTTTTGATGGTGAAAGCGCTTAGTATCTTGGAGCCTTATCAGCTCTTCATTAAAGCGATTTGGTGCAGTCCATGAATTTTATGGTTTTGTTTGTTTATTTTTAGTGGTTTACCCTGTTGGGTTTAGTGTATTTTATTGGTGGGATGTATGTTCCTCCCCATTGTTGATCCTGCTGAAGCCGTTTTCTCAGGGTGATGTTGTGTAGCATAGCACATTCTGTAAATTTTTCAGTACATATACATGGATTGTTCTGCAGGGCTCTCCCAAATGTATCTAAGTACAGGAACTGTGACTTCAACAGCCCAAACACACACTCTATAATATTTCTGGTTTGAGAGTGTGCCTCATTATGGCATTCTTCAGAAAATGTGTGCACATTTCTGATGGACGATATCAGCCATGGTTCCAGTGCATAACCTGCATCCTCCAGTAAATGACAATGTGGGATATCCCCCCTACCGAAAATCTGATACAGCTGGGAGGTGTGTCAGATATGTGAGTCATGGTAACTGCCTGGGTTGCCAGCACACACATTCAGGCTGATTCCCTTGGCACTGCACTTGACTTTGCAGTTAATAGAGTGGAAGCCCTTTCTATTTATGTAGAGCCTTCCCTGTTCCTTGGGCAGTGCCTTAATTTCTACATGTGTGCAATCTATGGCACCCAGTACTTCAGGATAGTGTGCTATAGAGTAGATCTCCTGCATTTTTGCAGCCCTGTCCTCAAGAGTATGGGGAAAATATATGTGGTCAATAGCATGTTGGAGCATAGCTTTCAGGAATTGATGGAGAATCCTGAATGCTGATGCTTGTGACACCCCCAGCATGTCCCCTGTTGGTCACTGAATAGTGCCTGTGGCTAAAATTCTAAGTGCTACACATACCTTTGTCTCTATTGGCATGGGTTCCCCTCAGTTTGCCCAGGCTCTGAGTTGAGGACGACAGAGGTTGCAGAGTTCCTGTAGTTTGTCTCTATCCACCCTGTAGCACTTTACAATTTCCATGTCATGTGGATTGCGATAAGTTAAGAGGGGTCTGAAAACTGTTCTCCGCCTTGGCCTTGGTCTGCTAGCAGCTGCAACATAGACTTCAGCCTGTTGCACATACATATGAATTAAAGCAACAGTAGCCCTTAACATTGTTTCTGTGTAGACTTCTTTCAGTGGTTACATTCTAATAGGTTTTGGAATTTGCAGGAGAAAACCATCACTGAGTCTACACGGTTGCTTTATAGGTTGTTGAATAGCTCCTCCATCATGGATTGGTTGATTAGCATACGACTCAGCTCCTTATGCTGTAATTAGCATGCCACAGTGTTTATCTTGTTTGTACAGCTCTATATACCATCCAGAGACACTTAACTGAATCTAAAACAGTGTGCTATCTTGTGTGCGCCACGCCTCAACATGACGTGCACACTATGTAAATGGATCATGTAGGCTTTATTGACTTTGGCCGCATGATTTTTTTATTTTGGAATATCTCTGATCATTTTGTGTGTTAATTTATTTGCTTCTTTGTTTCTTTGTTATTTAGAAGAAGTTTGGGCTACAATGGGATATTCTGTGTAAGAGCATATTTACATTGTAGCATTAGTGGTTGAGGGTTGTTTTAAAAACAAAAAGTAAATGTTTTGATGAGTTTTGCCATAGCATCTTGTATTGTGTGAGCTGGTGGAGTGATTTCTGAGGGGTTTTGCCCTTTTTCTTCTATTGTAGAGTAACTGTCGAATTGGTACATATAATTTATAGAAATGAGGGACTGGAGCATTCCACATGGGAAGTGATTGGAACTTGCCCTCTAAAAATTATTTTTTGTGTGTTTTTTATCTTTTTTGACACATCATTTTTGGTAATTAATTTTTGGTAAAAAGTAAGTTGAAAACCCTGCTTCAGTTGCATGTAGATAAACCTTTCGTCACATCCTTTATTACAATGTGTTGATACATTGTACTGTAACTCCCCTGTTGTGTAAGCTGAGTCATACTCAACATTGCAAAAGTGCAACCCTCCCATCAACAGTAATTCTCCAGCTGTGTTAATTAAGCTGGAACTGCCAAGCCACTTTACAGATTTCTATAGCTGTTGTTATGTAAACTGTGTTACACTACTTCATATGTGTCCCTACTTCACCATTTGTACTTTTACCTCTATTGTAGTCTTACATTACTAGCAAGCCTTATGTCTTCTCCTAATTTACAATTAATATAACCCCCCTTTCCTACAACAAACTTCTTCAGTGTGCCACTTACACACCAGAGCCATAAGATTGTAGTCTTGCAGACCATCTGTAGCCTACCTAATAACACTAGACCCCCAAAGGCAATATAATAGCTTACAAGCATTTGCTTCTTCCACTAGATGAATTTATGTTTGAGAGATACAAGCATTTATTAACCTTACAGACCTTCAAATTCAGCTTGTGGTACTGGCTATTGGGTTGCAATGCCTCATAAAAACAGATAACTCCAAATGCTGTTATTATTATTATTATTATTATTATTATTATTTAAAATTAGAACAAAACAGTCATCATTGCTATTTTGGAGAATTTGAACATTGTGCATGAAAATGGGCATGCCAAGCATTCCTCTTTCTACTAAAAAAATTATAATAATTATTTTACTCCAGCCCTGTGTTATTTCTGCTTATCATGCATTTTGGAAACAGTGGAAATGCTGTTTCAGAACAGGCTGACTAGGGCTGTTGTATGAAGCAGCAAGGGCTACTCCTGAGTGGGTCAGTCTGCCAGGGCTACTCCTGAGTGGGTCAGTCTGCCAGGGCTACTCCTGAGTGGTTCAGTCTGCCTCAGGTAACTTTTTCAGCCTGAAAAAAGTGAACTGTAATCATTCTTTTTTTTTTAGTTACATTTAATTTAATTTTAACATGGCATTGCATATTTGTCAGGACTGTAAGTGCCCATCCCCTGAATCAGGAACAAATAGTGTCACTTTTTAAAATGTTAATTAACTTGAAAAGTTGTCAGAATAAAAATAATGTGAATTAACATGCATTTTCTTGAAATAAATGTTTATAACTCTTCGCTTAGCTTTTCCTGGTTAGGGGTCACTGCAGCGGATCACCTGTCTGCTCATGATTGGCAGTGGAATTTTACAGTGTTGAGTTGCCAGCCCGGCACCCAACCTTCCACAGAAGGCATACACACTCACACCTAGGGCCAATTTAGAGTGTCCAATCCACCTACAGCATGTCTTTGGGATGAAACCAGAGCACCTGGAGGAAACCCACATAACCACAGGGAGGGCATGCAGACTCCGCACAGAAGGCACCCTAGCCAAGCCAAGGATTGAACCAGGGAACCTCTTGCTTTGAGGTGACAATGCTAACCACTGCATCACTGTGGCCACCCTAAACATTTATAACTCTAATGTCTGTATTTATTAATTAAGTATAATTCCCACCTTTCTCACATAAAAAAAGAAAAGAACAGTTTTCAGAGAGATAGAGGGGCAAAGCAATATTTTAAGTCAAAATCAAAGACAATTGAGATATTCTGTGTGTGTGTGTTTGTGTGTATGTATGTACTGAGGGGAATTGCAATGGGTTGTACTATATGGGTCTGAGGACAGCAAGCTGAAGTGCATTCTTGGGTCATTGTTTTTGTTTTTATTCATTCATTTGATTGCAAGCAGAGATCTCTAGATCAGAGATAGGTTGGACTAGTTACACGGTGTTGAGGATCGAGGAAAAAGTTACAAAGTAAGAAAAAAAGTAAACTTTCTGGATGGTGTTGAGCCAGGATGGAGGAAAGCAGGGGATGAGCTTTAGGGGTGCAAAGAGAACCAGTGTTTAAGAGAGGGGGCTGATGCTGTCTTTTATCTAGGGGTCCAGTTTACCTAAGTCTGGCCCTGCTGACAACAGACATTTGTGGTGCATACAGTCAATAAAACAGCTAGAATGAGTGGGTACTGAGGCAGTCTGTGGATGACAATGACTGACCACACCTATTGTGTGATCACAGAGAAATGAGAATTGACCTGCCATAGTATAACTCTATACTACTACAATTATTTCTACCCATTCAGTTGCTTCTTGCAGCCTCTGCTTGGTTTAAAGTCACCTACACTGCCAGACTCTCATCCAAACTTATTAGTAGTGGTACCCACCAGGTATCAGTTCATCCAAATTTAGTAGTAGCACCCAGCAGGTATCAGTTCATCCAAACTAAGTAGTAGCAGTAGTAGTACCTACCAGGTATCAGTTCATCCAAACTTAGTAGTAGTAGCAACCACCAGGTATCAGTTCATCCAAACTTAATCATAATAGTAGTACTCACCAGGTATCAATTCATCCAAACTTAGTAGTAGTAGTAGTAGTACTCACCAGGTATCAATTCTTCCAAACTTAGTAGTAGTAATAGTACTCACCAGGTATCAATTCATCCAAACTTAGTGGTAGTAGTAGTAGTACTTACCAGGTGTCAGTTCATTCAAAATTAGCACTATCAGTAGTAGTACCCACCAGGTGTCAGTTCATCCAAACTTAGTAGTAGTAGTACTTGCCAGGTATCAGTTCATCAGAACTTAGGGGTAGTAGTAGTACTCACCAGGTGTCAGTTCATCCAAACTTAGTAGTAGTAGTACTTGCCAGGTATCAGTTCATCAGAACTTAGGGGTAGTAGTAGTACTCACCAGGTATCAGTTCATCCAAACTTAGTAGTAGTAGTACTTGCCAGGTATCAGTTCATCAGAACTTAGGGGTAGTAGTAGTACTCACCAGGTGTCAGTTCATCCAAACTTAGTAGTAGTACTCACCAGGTATCAGTCCATCCACATTTAATAGTATTAGTAGTACTCACCAGGTATCAATTAATCCAAACAGTGGTAGTAGTAGTACTCACCAGGTATCAGTTCATCCAGACTTAGTAGTAGTAGTATCTACCAGGTATCAGGTCATCCAAACTTAGTAGTAATAGTACCCACCAGATATCAGTTCATCCAAACGTAGTAGTAGTACTCACCAGGTATCAGTTCATCCAAACTTAGTAGTATGAGTAGTACTCACCAGGTATCAATTAAACCAAACATAGTGGTAGTAGTAGTACTCGCTCAGTATCAAGTCATCCAAACTTAGTAGTAGTAGTAGTATTAGTAGTAGTACCTACCAGGTATCAGTACATCCAAACTTAGTAGTAGTAGCAGTACCTACCAGGTATCAGTTCATCCAAACTTAGTAACATTAGTAATACCCACCAGTGCTGATATCCACTGCCTTGTCCTAATCAACAATAAGCCATTTTACTTGAAGTGCTTAAGAAATTTCTGACAAACCTCAAAGTCCTGTTAGATGTAAGTCATGTATCCAGCATACTCAGTATCACTCTCACAAGCAAAGAACATCTATTTACACTGTGACACCAGGGAAATACTGCCAGTCCAGCTATCTGGAATTTTGTAAGTAATTATATGTGACATGAAAATAGTAATATGATTTATATATAAATGTGATACTGCCAGCTCAGCTATCTGGAATTTTGTAAATAATCATATGTCATTTGTGAATATTATTATGATTCATATGCTTGACTTACAAATGTAAGAGAACTATATGTTATGTGTATATTAAGCTACTGGTGCAGAAGTGACTGTTGAACTCTATGTTATGTACTGAGCTTCATGAATGTAACCACAGTGCACCCTACAGGAAAAGAACAGAAATGTATATAAACTATATATGTGTGCAAATGTATGTGTTAATAGTAGAAGCTGAAACATACAGAGTTAACTTGCAAACCCTCAAGAAAATAAGTGGGAATTGTTTTATGATTCTGTTATCTCAGTTTCAGTGTAGCAAGAAGACACAATGTCTAGAGCTAGAGATTTTCCTAGTATCTTGAAACAGCAATAATTGCTAGGTTTCAAATATAAAAGTGTTAATTGTTTTACAACTTCCAGTTCTGAGCAAACATCTGAGAGATATGCATTTTTCACTGAAAAATGTTAAATTAAGTTTCTGTTAGAATGGGAACTGAAGGCAGGTGATAAAGAGTGCTGCCATCTAGGTTTACCCAGCAGTAATGTTTTGATATTAATTTGGGAACTCTCTCAGAGACTGTGCATTTTGTATCTTGTCTTGGATCTAGAAACATACACTCATCATCAGCACTACATTTGCCTTGCTCTGTAAGTAAGATTTAGGCATAGTATTATTTAGATACAGATAGGAATATAGTAAAGATTAGTTTAGATGTTGTCTGTATTTATTTGAGACAGTCCTGCAATGTTGTTTTAAAATACTTCCTGTGATTCTGAACTCTGTAGTTACTGTGTTGTTTGAGTATTGTCTTGTTCTTTTATTATTTATTATTAAATATATTTAAACATTTTAATTGTGGCTAGTTTGTTTAGATACATTTAAGCTCTTAGGGTACTTGCATATGTATTTAGTGACACTGTATAGGCCACTCCAATAGCCTTAGTCTTGGTCACACTTACCATTTGGATAATAGCAACATTACATAGTAGGAATGGACAGCCTTTGGTAAGACAAGTAAGGGTGGCTGGTGGCAGCTGGTACTACCTTATAGTCTGGGCAGAAGTGGCCATAGCTAGTAAACCTGTGCCAGCCTTTCCCAGGTGTGTGTGTGGTGTGTGTGGTGTGTGTGTGTGTGTGTGTGTGTGTGTGTGTGTGTGTGTGTGTGTGTGTGTGTGTGTGTGTGTGTGTGCTTGTATATCAATCAAATCTCAAAGTGTGTGTGTGTCAGCTATTTGGGCAGGGACATGAAGCACTGGTTAGACAGAGAGGGTGCTGGAGGTTTTGGCTTGGCCATTCGGCTGAGATCTCAACCCTATAGCTGTACCAGTGGGGAGTCTTATTGGGGGATCTTGAGAAAGAGGGAGAAACCAGACCCAGACTGACTGTGATCTCCGTGTGCTCTTAAAGGGGAATTGTACTTTACTGTGTGTGTACTTGTCATCCTTCCAATGTGTACATCCCTAACTGGGAGGTCTATATCAGAACATTGAAGCATTAAAACTTTGAATGTTCTGATATCGAACACTATTCAGCAAATGCTAAGAATAGCGAAGCTGCAGAACAGCGAATTCTTTCCTTGAGGAAGAATTTGGTTGGCTGTTTCTGTGGCTTCACTATTCTTAGCGCTGTGGTGGAAAGTTACGGATTGGGTTCAGGTAAGTGCGTGATTGTTTGCACATTAGGGTTAGGGGTGGGTTAAGTGAGTTAGGGTTAGGGTGCTGGTTAGGCATGTGTGCGATAGTCACAGACTTTAAGGTTAGTGGCGGTTTAAGTGAGTTAGGGTTAGGGTGTGGGTTAGGTGAGTGTGCAATAGTGACGGACCTTAGTGATAGGGTTTGGGTTAAGGTAAGTGGGTAGATGGTAGTGTATGTTTAGTGTAGTGTAGCGTTAGATGTAGGAATTTAAGTGTATGTGTGTGGTTGCTGTTTGTTTGATGTGCTTGTGTTGTGTATTTGCGTTTCGGAGCAGCACATTTTTTCCATGGGAAAAGATTTGCTGTACTGAATGTTCAATATTTTCATGTTTAGATGTTTTGGGGCAGATGAAATAGCGTTCGCTATTTTCATCTTTCGATAATGTGATATAAATGCCTCACTGGTGCTAGTGGTGAGGATTGAGGCTCCTTGATTACTAGGCCAGTGCAGGGGCATCACACACACAGCAAACAGTAGAAGAGCAAAAGTGGGTCGCCAACCTGGCAGTCTAATGCCCTCAAGACAACAAGGCTGAGCCAATGCTTATGGCAACATTTTAGTCCCAGGTGACTCTATAGCAACAGACATAGATGCATCACTCACCAAGCTGAGTAAGGGCAGGGTGAAAGTAAGCTGCAATTCTGGTGCCAGGATATGCTATGTCACTATTTCTCTCAAGCCCCTTCACCCAAAGCGTACGTGTGACTTGGTCATTGTGTGCAAGGGAGTGAATGACTTGAGACATTTCTCATTGAATCATAGGAAGGGGGACATGATAGACCTCTCAGAACATGTATCTGAGGTTGTTACAAAGCACATCTTAAAACACATTCTACTATCCCTAAGAATGATACTGCAAAAGAGACAAAAGTTAATTTACTTTAACTATTGGCTTAGTTATTGGTACCATTCTAGGTAGGTCCTATATATATATATATATATATATATATATATATATATATATATATATATATATATAGATATATATATATAGATATATATATATATCTGTATAGAGATAGAGAGAGTGAGTGAGTAAGAGAGAGAGATAGATAGATAGATAGATAGATAGATAGATAGATAGATAGATAGATAGATAGATAGATAGATAGATAGATAGATAATCAGCTTGGGATGAGACTGACTGCCCTACCTGTTTTTCTAGGCAAATTTATTACAGCTTATTGATGAACTGATGAAATGTAAGTACACCTTCTCCCCAATGACCCCATTACATACACTGTAATATTCACAGACAGTTCTTATGCTCACCTAAAAGTGTACATTGAGGCATCAGTCCCACTCAGATACAAACACAATGCCAAATTCAGGAATAAACCCTTATAGTGAAACACTAATACAAATACACAAACAATAAGAGGAAGAAAAAAATTTTCTGAACATAAGTTGTGTCTTTCGGCTTTTCCCAGTTAGGGGTCGCCACAGCCGAACTCCGGTCCGCTAATGATTGGCAGTAGATTTTTACGTGCCGAGTTGCCGGTCCTGATGCACAACCTTCAACGAAGGTACGCCCATTCATGCATGTCTCCACACTGAAGAAGTTTTAGCTGAGAATCAAACAGGACAACATCTTATTGTGAGGCAACAATGCTACCGCAGCACCACCACCGCAGTCCTTCTGAACATAAGTATGAACTGAAAATTACCACATATGTTAAGTACAACTAAAAAGCCTTTTTCAACTATGTCAGAAACTATGGTAGCAATAGCCATCAATGCACTGAGCTAATACATACTCATCCCCAGATAACATTGCCAACATATTAACAGATAAGTTTAGCTCAAACTTTATACCTTTATCTCCTTTCCCCACATATTACAATGTACACTTCTCTAATAATTTCACATAAAGTCCTTTGGGCTCTCTTCAAGGCCAAAAACAGTAGCTCCATGGTTCCAGACAATGTGCTAATCTGCCTTTTAGACTCACTTCTGATCCTATTCAACCTTAAATTCTACACTGGATTCATGCCAGAAGTTTAGCAGACTTCTGTATTCATCCCATTCCAAAAGGAAGGACTCACCACTGATCATGGAAACTACAGACCTAAGATAAAAAGGGTTTCAGCAGTCTATAGTCCTGACAAGCCCAAACCAGTTTGAAAGTGTTATAGGTATAACCTGCCTCCTAAACATGGTGGACTTATTTAAGCAGCCCATTGATGCACTAAATGCAGGCAAATCAGTTTTCACTGCTTACCTCCATCTGGCCAAGGCCTTTGATACCTTCCCACATTTGGCATTAGTGACAAGCTAATCAAACAATAGTAAATTCTTATGTTACCCACTGGATAGCAAACTGTCTTACTGACAGAACCTAACCTATTAATGTAGGGCATTTTGTACATCAAAAAGTGTTGTTTCTATTGGTGTCCCTCAGGTATTGCTGCTTGGGCCACTTTTCTTTTGTATTTATTTCTCTGATGACAATTTTGATGACAAGGACCTACGGCTCACCAAGTTTTCAGATGACTGCACAAAATGTTGTAACGTGCCCTGTGGCAAACATGGACAGCTGTGTACCTACCACATTGATGAAACCCCTTTGAAAACTGACCCAATTATTAAGGAACTGAGCACTTTCATTGGTAATGAACTGTCCTTTGATCACCTCATATCCACTGTTATTAGGAAATCCTTTAACTAGTCAGATTCATTACCATGGTTACACCTTCAAGTTCAAGAGAAGTCATCATCCCTCTCTACTCCTTATTAGAACAATAATAGAATATAATGCCTCTTTCAGTATGTCCTTGTATAAACATGTGACAACTCAAAAGACTTCAGGGTTTCCTCACTAACACAATAAAAGGCAAGTCTTTCTTGTGCTACGCAGACCACATTATAGTATTTTCTTCTCTGTTTCTTTTAGACGTATTAGCCAATTACTGAAGTCAATTGTTTTATCCTTGAATCTTGGCAAGCCTCAAAGAATAAAGTCTTATGTGACATGCCACACACCTGCAAAACAAGCAGCACCCTAAACACATGCTCAAAGGAACTAAGCTTACATTGCAACATAAATATGTCCTGCTGGTGAACTAGAGCTCTCTATCAAGGAATCCCTCTTTTATGGAGCAAACTTACAATAGAAGTAAAACAAAGTAACTCCCTAACCCTTTCTAAGTGCTACTTTTTGTTTATCTTAACGCTTCCCTTCCATTCTTTTAACATCCTCTTATAAATGTATCACTTCTGGGACAGTTGGTTCCTCGCTTCTTTTACATTTTTATGTCGTTTCTGATTACTAGACATATAATAGTTATCACAGCCCTTGCAGGCTTTGGTATCTCCTGTTCCTCTAACCATCTCAGATGAAAATGTATACTGGAATTGAGGGACATTAAGATAGATCTGGGCCCCAAGGACATGAAAGTCCAGAGTTTCAGGGTATTACATAGGATTCTAGTAGAATATGATACAGGGATTCAAATAAGGAAATGACTAAATACAGAAATAATTAAGATACAAAAGAAGTGAAGTGCAGAAAGGTTAGTAAGCAGAATGTATACAGCCTTAATCAAAGACAGATGGATGAAGAGGGGGAGCCAAGCCTGTAGTTGGAGGAAACCGGCAGACCTGGAAATAAGGGATGAAAAATAGGTAGCAATATGTCAAATATCTAGAATAGGAACAAAGCTAAGGAAGTATAGAATTTTCATGGAAATGATTCCACAATACTTTTATACTCTGGAAAGGCTGCATCGAACATTGCTCAGGGTGAGTGCAAGATGCCAGAGGTGCAAACAGAAACAGATGCCTGGAACCATAGCCGGCCTTAGGCATAGGCCAATTAGGCGGCCGCCTAGGGTGCCACTCTATCAATAGCACTTTTCCAGTATTTATTTGATGTAGGTACACCAGGATGGGGGCGCCAGGTGGTGTGGTAGGGGGCGCCGTGGAGCCCTTTTGCCTAGGGCACCAATTGACCTAAGGCCACTCCTACCTGGAACCATATATATAATATTTCTTGGTCATGTGCAAGATTACAGATGTTTAAAAAGGAATTGGAGAAATTGACATTATTTATTTTTATGGGCCCGATTGATAGACTATATTTATCAGTTTATTGTCTCTGGCATATTACTTCTTTCTGTGGTATATCCAATGTATCAGATCAGCAATTGTTCAACATAGTACTTGATTTAAGATAAGCTAAATAACATTGCCACAGACTTTGCAAATATGCCGCCCATTGATCTGAACATCTCATGTTTAGCTACTGGCATGCAATAATATTTTGTAATGCTTGCTCCTGAAACCTAGACTAAAATATCAATTATACAATGACCCCCCCATTAATATTCAAAAACGTGCACGCTTATTGGTCAGTGTGCATGTTGTAAATCAGAGTTATAGTAATGGAAAAAGGTCTGGTTGCCCGGACTTTTTCCATTACTATAACACTTTTTTTACAGCAATGGAGAACGCAAGATCTCCTTTGCATCACACTGTCTCGCTATGTTAAATGAGTTTAACATAGCGAGACAGCTTTAAAAAAGCAATGGAGATTCTCTGTTGCTTTTTTTAAAGCTGTCTCGCTATGTTAAACTCCTTTAACATAGCGAGACAGTTTGTAAAATGCAACGGAGATCTTGCTTTCTTTGTTGCTTTTTTCAAAACTGTCTCGCTATGTTAAAGGAGTTTAACATAGTGAGACAGCTTTAAAAAAAGCAGCGAAGATTCTCCGTTGCTTTTTTTAGAGGTGTCTCGCTATGTTAAACCCATTTAAGTTAGCGAAACAGTTTGTAAAAAGCAACGGAGTTCTTGCTTTCTCCATTGCTTTTGGCCCCAGCTCTGATGTACTGCGTGGGCATACGCATGCGTAGTACATCAGAACTGCCACAGAATACCAGACAGCTGTGGAAGGGCAGCAAGGAGACATTATACAATGCCATTATTTAAGAAAAGTAATTATTTTTTTCTTAAATAATGTCATTGTATAATAGCAATAACCCACTTCTGGGTGTGGGTAATGCTGGATTTATCCACGGTTGGCTTTGTTTGGCCACTCGGGCTTCGCCCTTGTGACCAAACCACACCAACCGTGGGTAAATTCAACATTACCTACACCCAGGCATGGGTTATCACTATAATATTTTACACTTTTGCCAAAGATACCAGATGATGTAATAGTTTCAGAAATAACTATGATGCCTGTCCTGGTATATAATTTAAAAAATGAAATATATTGCATGCCTTAATTTTAATCTACATTTTACATCTTTTTGTATATTGTGCTCCTGCAAACACTAGTGAAGAGAAACATGTTTGAAAGTCTCTCTGCATTCACAAAGCTCATACATCTTGGCTATAATTTCCTCATATGTCATATATTTTTGTCTCAGCACTTTGCTCTGTCCCATATGCAGTTTCTAACTTTATTAATAAGCAGTGTTGGTTAGCAGTCACTGACTAAAGTTATTTATACAGTTGTTATTCAGGCAGTAGGCACAGATATGTGTTTTCCAACTCTCAACTTTCTTCATGAAAAATCTCAATATTTTAGAATGCCTATTATCTAGACCCTTTGCTATTCTCCCTCCTACTTTCCCACTGTAATACAACAATTATTTTCTTTATCATTTTCCTTATATGGTTCTACTAATCTAGTTCTTTATTTTTTCATTGTCTTTCTCAACATTTCTCCTCTCTATTGAATTATCATTTTATTGCTTGCATCATCCATCTGTTCCCTGTTCCCCAGGGGAAGTGACATCAAATATTATTTACAGATAATCTCTCTGCTATTATATTATAATATTACAGTGTTTAACATCATGGCCTCAGAAGCTGTTACCTTTTCCTGCTTTCTTGCACCCGTACATGCCTGCTTTTTGGATATAAAGTTACATTTTAATTATGCTGATGTGTAAATTTGCTCATTGTACTCCATCTAATGGTGAGATATCTCCAATGCAAGAACTTGTGGAAATGTATAAAAAAACACATTGAAAAGGATGAAGATAGAGTGTTGCAACATTGTCATAACACTATTATGTTCAGGGTGAACTGCCATAGAGTTTCATAGAGTTTGATGGGTTACATCCTTCCTCTGCATCATGTGACATGTGGCAATGACAGAAATGGACATGCAATTGATGGCGAATCATTGTATGGTGAGCTAAAGCCAACATATAAAAGGGCCTGCAGTACAAATTAGAGTGGGTAGAAGCAGCTTTCAGGGAGTAGGCAGTTCAGGAAAGGAGTTTACATGATACTGTAAGGGTCAAAATAGTGCAGTATACAGCAGATGCCAATGATTGCATAATGATATGAAAATGAGGAACTCCATGCAAATGAGCAACATAGTATACACAGATAATGAAACAAACAATTGGAGAATAATTCATAAATCTAAAAAAAAATACACGTGGACCCAGTGCTGTGGTGTATACCTATCTTTTACACCAAGAGTGATCATGTATATGACAGGAGTGTCACATACATGATCACTCTTGGTCATGTATGTGACAGGAGTGTCAGTGGCACAGCAGATAGCACACACATCTTTGGTGCTGGAGGACCAGAAGGTTGTGTTTTTTGTTCCTAGTCCAAGTGAGTAGATTACTGATACTGTAGTGCAGCATTAGGGGAGTGTTCCACTCCCACGTGTTTTATCCTTCAGATGAGACATTAAACCAAGTTTACCCCTGCTTGAGTTGTTGGATATAAAAGATGCCATGGCACTTACTGAAAAGAGTAGGGGTGCCTTTATTTACATTTTTCTCATTATTTATATTATTTACATTGTATACAGATATTCATATTCTTTACGCTATTTATAAAACATTACATCATGTACACTTTGTTCTTTACAGCTCCATCTTCACTTTCTTCTTTCTTCATTTAAAATAATCAAATTTTGAATGATCAAAGAAAAAGAAAACAAGATAACCTTCATACAACTGTCCTTTTCAAACAAAAAAACATCATTCATCCACCCCACAGCCACACATTTATTTCCTTCAACACATGTTTGTCCCGGTCCCCTTCAATAATACACATCACACCAAATGACATTTGATGACCTTTATTGAATTTCCATAACATAGCTTTGATCACCAGCTTTATTAATTACAACTATTTGTGATACAATTGATTCTAAATACAGTATAACATCCTTGTAATGTTAATCAGGGCAGCGTACCTACTCATCCTGCCCCAGTAAGCAGAGTCCATACCTCTACTCACTTACTTTACTTATGAAGCAGCATCCCAACTAACTTCATACACCATCCATTGAATTACCTTCCACCAAATAAGCACCATCCTTACCTCAGCTTGCTTATCTATTCAGCAAGCTTCCTCCAACTTATTCATTTCCTTTCCCGAGATCCTTGAAATGAACATCCAGACATCAGAGGGGGAATAGGAGGGCAAGCCTATCCCTCTTCTCTGCCAGCCATCCTGACCAGGCTGTCCCCCCCTCCCTTCTACCCAAAATTGTTAATCCACTTCCCATAAAGGGAAGGGTCAAGCCAAACATCATTTGGTGTACCCATCATCTGTAAAACACCTTAGAATCCTGTCATAAAACCCCTTTGCCATGCCATCACTGAAACATACCCTAATGAAACTAAATAAAGTAGGATTACTGTGACCCCGTTGTAACACCAGAACATCCACACCAAGAGAACACATAGTCTTAGCCCGCTGCCCTCAAAGCTGAAATCATGGCTCAACATGAATGTATTGACAGCCTATAACCACAACAAAATTACAAACTATAACCCCTTGAACTCAAGACGGCACCCAGTCAAACAACTAGTAGCAAGTCTAACACCCAAGATCCTGTTAACCGTAGCATATCACCTTAGCCCACCCACTACCCAATTATATATGTGCAACAACTCCATTACCATAGGGAATAGTCTAACTCCAAAACTTTTATGTCCTAACCTTAGATGGCAGAAATCCAGCACCCCTTGACCTAGTTCCTGAAAACTCACCTATGCTCCGCAATGAAATACTCTACATGTCAAGCCATAAACACCCCCAGTTCACTCATTAACAAACCATTCTTAACCCCTGTTTGTCCCTAACCTTTCCCCTCCAAAGCTCTTTCTTTATGTTACTTATGCCACTAGTATCCTACAACTACCTTATCCTGCAACCAGGCTTCCTTAAACCTTCTAACTCCCCTGTAACAATGCACCCAGTTTCTAAAACTACCCCAACACAGCCACCTACCTACCATGCTTCCTAAAACCCTATCTAGAAAATTCACCCAACCCCCAAGCGAAATGATCCTTGTGCTATTCTGTAAAACCTTAACCTGGTATATAACATTAACACTACCTACTCAAGAGACAAATTTGTCACCCCAAGATGCCACCCATTAGGAACAAACTCCAGCATCATGTCAAACACCTCCTTGGCCCTTCCCCCACATACGGTTCGAACTGGATGAGTTAATACGACCACTCAAGGTTCCAAGAAAGCAAGGATTGAACTTCACTGGCTTGCAAGAGCCATAGGGCTGTAGCCTAATAAGTTCCTGTGCTCCGATGAACATCATGACTCTATGCATCCTGTGGGATCCCAACACTCCCCATAAACCATCCCTGACAGTTTTCCCCTTTGGCCCCCTTACCTATCTCTTCCTTACTTGCCCCCTATACCAATGCAATAATCAGCTCCCACTAATTAAATACAGAGCTCAAACATGCCTTACAAAGATTACTCAGACCCTCCTTGTGCCCCATTCAAGTGGCAAGAATGTCCATCCTATCAAAAACATCACCTTTCAAATCCCCTTTTCAAGCCACCGCATGATGCCTTCCGCACTCCTGCAATCTGCAAAGAAAGAAACAATGATAAATTCTATGTGTACACATACCATGATTACTTAACATGGAGGCACTGACCAGGACCCCTGCAACCCCATCAAAACCTTACCTATGGCCAATGGCCATGGTCCCTTTTACTATTGAATGCAAATGCCCAAAAGCAGGGACAACTTTCAACTTTAATCTAACATACTAACGGTTAATAGAACAAATTGTACAACACAGTAACCCTGATATCATAAACTCAAAATGCCTGTCCTTCTCTGACTAACAGTGTAAAATCCGATACCAAAACTCAACAACTTTGAAATCCACTTACTTCCATTAGTAACTGTTGCCCACTTGTGTTCCCCTTGTGTAACCTCCTCACTCACCACTGCTTCCATCATCTGCGAATTCACTGCATCTTCCATCCTCTGCAAATTCACTGTGTATCGCCTCAACTGCTACTCAGTACACCATCTACAAAGAAAAGGAGAAAAGTAAACCTTCTGATATGTAAAGAGAAGGCTCCACTTTATACCCACCTATTCCAAATTACAGCTGCAGCTTTCCAAAACCCCATCTGCAAGAAATAAAAGACATGTAAATCATCCAAAATACATATTCCAAGACATATGCAAGGACAACCTATCCTGCCAACCCAGGAAGAAATGTAGCACCGCCAATCACATGTATGACAAAGCAGCTATAACTGAAGCTATGCTTCCAATGACCCTATCAATTAACCAAGATAAATTTAACAACCAATTGAGTATGTTAAAACTAAACCACACACCTGAAGGGATCTATCAATATCCACAACCCGGGTAACCTTGCGATTGCAGACCACATCCATTAGCACCCTCCTAACTAATGCAAAAAATTAATGAAGGAATAAAATCAATAGGTAAATCAATAAGTAAATCAATAAGTAAATACTGAAATTATAATTTGTGTCATTCCATAAACTTCATGTACATGTACTCCCCCAAAGCGTAACACGTCTAGGCACAGTCCCCACTGGACACAGTGGAAGCAACACAAACAGAACTCACTGAGCTACCTTAGACTAAGTAACTAAATAGTCAGTTATAACCCACCATGTGAAAGCTGAGCCCCATGAAAAACACTCACGAGTGATTGCAACTCAATTTGTACCTTATATAAATTCATTACAATTATCCTCCTCACAGTGCCCGCCTCTTCTTACCCACAAGAGTCTTCCAGTTTCCTTCCTCCTTCTGACTCTGTCTTACCCAAAACTAGCAGCATCAAGTTCCAAATTCCTTCAGTCCTTCATAAATAAGATCTTTCAGTAAACAGCTATTAATGCCATAGGGGGGAAAATATAGACCCTTAAACAATCTCTGTTCTGCTTCTTTACACTCTAAAATGAACTACATAATTACGAATAATGGAGAATTTCCCCTGTCAATGGTCAACTTATTCGGACATACCACGCATGTGCCGTGGGACCTATTGACAACCTAACTCTCAGCCAGGGAAAAAACACTGGTAGCTTAGTTGAAATCACAGAGGCAATTCTAACAGACACCCCCTCTGTGTTAGACTTCTGTGACCAAATCTGTAAGGCACCACTAAAAAGAAGCCAGACCTGTGGCCCAATGAATACAAAACAGAGTACAGCCCAGGTCACCGAGACTGCAACACACCATCTGATGAGAACAAACACCAGCAAATGCACAACCCAAAAACCCCAGGCTGCATGGAAACCCCAGAGAAACTCCGCTCACCAATACAAGCTGCCAGCCCCATGCCAGCACCCTCCGCATGTTCCCATCAACAGGCGCACTTAAGCAGCAAAGTAACACCTGCTAACCAGTAGTCAATTACCCTTGAAAGAAAGAAATAGCCTCCAAATGGCCATAAATACTTTATAAATATTGTTTGTAATGGTGCTCTGTTAACACCCTAGGCCCTGCCTCCATTTTCAAGTACAGCTGTTTCAAATAGTGGTACTCCCCCACCATCCCAACTGCATGTGTCAATCCATCCACAGAAGAAAATCAGTCAAGAAAATGTTGGGTTTACCAGGCTACACCATATTTCCTCTCCACAGCAACAAACACTCTTTCCTTCGCTCCTCCAGGAATGCACCATGAAAGAAAACAGGCCGCCCAGCCCTCCACAATGAGTGCCAAACCGACACAACCACAAGGCCAAATTCAGCAACAACTGCAACCACCGTCCAAGCCAAGCCCACTAGCTGGTAGAACCATTTTCAACCAATTAACCCTGTTTTTTTTTTTACTAAGGACCTCTGACATCACTCTGCGCATGCGCAGCAGCAACCTCTTCCCCCAAGAAACCAACAGCCCGTGAAATGGCTAATGTGGCTTCCCCAACCCCCAAACACCACTGAAACCAACCAAGCCAAGGTAGACCAGCAAAACCACCCCTAGCAGCCGAAAAGGAACACACTGACCTGTGTCCAAGACGGGAGTGCTGACTCAGTGACAGCAGCCATCACTGTACACCCCTACCAGTGCCACCAATGACACCCACCACAAAGCAACACAATGCTTCCAGCGAAGTGTTGCAGGTTATCGCTTAACTGTACAGATTTCGCAGAATGTCCAGATTGAGACCACCCAACCACATGTTGTCCCAAAACACCAGTGGATGCCCCAAAATCAGTCAACTCAAGCCACCAATAGCTTGCAGTCCCACAATAGGCCATGTGCACATTTACCAACACTGTCAAGCTAACTCAATAGCAGCCATGCACAAAATCAACTGCATATCCATTGGATCTACATGCTCAGAAAGATCTAACCTTGCATACAGCCATCCTGATCCGCCCTTACAAACTTAACAGCTGTTCTTATGAATTCATACGTCTCTGTAACACCAAGTTTATCGATGGCAGAAGTTTTCCAAGAGACAGAAACTTGAATTCCTGAATTCCAACAAAGGAACTCACCCAATAATGGCCAAGGCCACTCTGCTAATACCCTCAATGCAGCCGTCACTCGCAGACATTGCATTCCCCGGGAAACTTCAACTCCAGGCTTAGCTAGTACCTTTTTTTTTTTTTTTAAATACAGCAAAAGGGCAAGTTCATGAAAAGGTCTGCATCCCCAAGTCTGGGAAAAAGAAAAAAAAAAAATATGTGTAATCCAAGGCACACAGGACCCGAACTTAAAAATATTCAAACAGCCAGCAATAGCGTGTAAAATCCTGTTTAATGTTAAAAGTCCGAACAGAAAGAAAAACAACCCAGAACAAGTGATGGGCAGGCACTGCAGGGCTCGACCTCCTGGCCGCAACATGCACACCACTGTTCTCGCACTGAAAACTGCATAGGCAAAAATGCCAAAAGGAACCACATCTTAGAGGTCTAAAATTTAGAAATGGGGCAGAACAACCAAATTGGCACAGCTGAGCAGCATGCCCAAAATAACCACTGCTCCTGGATGACAACCACTGCCCAAAAAGCGGGAAAACTGCCAAAACAAACAAAACCTCCAAGCAAACTCCCCCAGTCCAAATGCATACAAATCTCAAATGCCTCCAAACCTATCCACCTCAGTCACCAGCGCCAGAAAGTGAATCTCAAAGACACAAAGCCAACACAGTCAGAGCACACCATTGCCTCCACCCAAACATCCTCCACCTGGCCTACTTGCACCACTGCACACCCAGGTCATCATGGACATAAAACTCAAAGTAGCAAGTTCACACCAAAATGTGATTGCTTAACCCAAGTACACTAGACTAAACCTCTTAAGCCCCTCCTCATCATTATCTCATTTCCTCCCAACTATCTCTGCCTCCACTTAACCCTTTCACCTCCCCAACCCACTTAAATCCCCCTATTATACCATGACCCCCCCCCCAAAACATGCACGCTGATTGGCCAGCATGCACATTGTAAATCGAGTTATACTAATGGAAAAAGGTCCGGTCGCCCGGACTTTTTTCCATTAGTATATCTTATCTCGCTATGTTAAATGGGTTTAACATAGCGAGACAGCTTTAAAATAAGCAACGGAGATCTCCGTTGCTTATTTTAAAGCTGTCTCGCTATGCTAAACCCATTTAACATAGCGAGACAGGTTTTAAAAAGCAACGGAGAAAGGAAGATCTCCGTTGCTTTTTACTGTTCGCTATGTTAAATGGGTTTAACATAGCGAGACAGTTTTAAAATAAGCAACGGACATCTCCGTTGCTTATTTTAAAACTGTCTTGCTATGTTAAACCCATTTAACATAGCAAAAACAGTAAAAAAGCAACGGAGATCTTGCTTTCTCCGTTGCTTTTGCCCACAGCTCTGATGTACTGCGCAGGTGCGCAGTACATCAGAACTGCCGCGGATGCCAGACATCTGCGGAAGGGCAGTAAACAGGCATTATACTATGCCATTATTTAAGAAAAGTAATAGTTTCTTTTCTTAAATAATGTCATGGTATAATAGCAATAACCCACCTCTGGGTGTGGGTAATGCTATATTTACCCACGGTTGGCTTTGTTTGGTCCCTCGGGCTTCGCCCTCGGGACCAAACCATGCCAACTGTGGGTAAATCCAGCATTACCCACACCCAGGCGTGGGTTATTGCTATAATATTAACCTAATCCCCCTATGATGATGTCCCGGGACAACTTAGTTTGTTGCCAAACTTCATTTATTATCTGCGTTTTTTTCATATAATAAGCTTCCACATCTCCTCTTCCATAACATCCATACAAAATATTTTCCTATTTTTCAGTTTCAGCTTTAATTTCCTTTTCACATTTTTCATATAGTGACAGCTTCATATTTATTTCTCAAATGCATTCCACTTGTGCTCATTTTTAAATATTTCCAAAAAATACAGTTGAGGAAAAATGTTTTGTTGTTTCTTCCACATTAAATTGGCTGCATTGTTTTCTGTTCCAAAATAGGGTCTATGTTAAATGTTCGAACATCCAAAATGTCAAACATTTCATGGTCAAGACCAAATGTTCAACATTTGGACGTTCAAAAATCAAATAAAAAAAAAAAGTAAAAACAGAAAAAAAAAACACTTTAACAGTGTAGGCAGGGGGAGGGCTGCGCCCCTCACACCCCCCTACTTAAATATACCAACTCCGAGACTGCACTCAGTGCAGAAAAGGGAAATTCTCCTGATCTGCACCATACAGCGCCATTGAAAGTCTATCTTCGAGCACTCAAAATTTCGAACATTTGGTCTCGACCATGTAACATTTGACATTTTGAGCGTTCGAAGATTTGACAGGTACCACACACACACACACACATATATATATATATATATATATATATATATATATATATATATATATATATATATATTTTTTTTTTTTAACACCTTCCCTTAATTCTGTTAATTTTTTTACAATTTTTTTAAATGGCATTTTCCAATCTCCATTTTCCGTAACTTCATTTCATTACATCATTTTATCTGTTTTTTTCTTTATCTTTATTGCATATTGCCTTATATCTGAAAGTCATCATTTTCCCCACCATATTTTTCTCTGTTTTATGAACTTTTTTTAATTATTTAGAGAAAATGCACAGACAGGAGAAATACAATAAGTTTTCTCAAATTTTGCCATCCTACTACTTTTCCATTATAAATTATAACCCTTTTCAGAAGTTTAATCTTGTGCTACAAATGCAATTAATAAAATCCATTTATTTTTCCATATTACTTAGAAACATATAAACTCTGCTTAAGTATGCTAATTTTCCTAATACATAGGTATTTAACATATAGACGTTTTTAAAGAAAGACAAACTCAGGAATTTCTTAAAATGCTTAGCATGAGCTGCACCACTCATGCTAGAAAGGCTATTCTCCTACAATGTGTCCATTTGATATTCAGAAGCATGTTAGCTGTGAAAAGGTAAGACCACATTATTGGCTAATTTGCATGTTTCATTGTTGATCTGCATGTCATGGTAATAACCTGCTGTTTATGTAGGCACTGGTATTCCCCATCATCACTCTCTCAAACACAGAAGTACACACACACACATGCACGCACACACACACACGCACACACACACACACACACACACACACACACACACACACACACACACACACACACACGCATGCACGCACGCACACACACACACACGCACACACACACACACACACACACACACACACACACACACACACACACACACACAGGGCAGCCTTGTACAGTGCTACATGTCTTCATGTTCCATGCTGCACTGTATAAGAGTGGTTGCTGAATTATGGAAAGGTACATATAGTACATGGAGGTGTAAATGTCATTGTATCCTCATGAACTCATTCCAGAGGAAAACGTTTCCACTATGCCGTGAGTTTCTTACTTCTTCCATTTGTTTCCCATTCTTTCATTGCTCTTTCATATTTAACAAACCTTATCCCTAGAATATTAATTTCTTTTCAATTATAATACATTTCATTTGTTTTCTTACTTTGCCAAACCCCTTACTTTTAGCTCTGTTTAACTGAAATCCTATTTTGTTTAATAGTATCTCAATTCTTAATATTACTCCATTCATCCATACCTCATTTTTTGCAGCTACAGCCAATTTATCTGTATATATTCCTACTATCCAACTTCCATGCTGCATTTTTATCCCACATTCACATATTTGCATTATAACATTTATTACCAAAGCAAACAGGCACTTGCTTGGAAGGCAACATTGAATTACTCTCTGATATTTACTTTTTTCCAAGCCACCCATTTTACCATTACCCATACCCTGGAATTCTTATAACATGTCTTTATAACTTTTAATATTCTTTTACCTATACCAAATGCTTCAAGTATTTTTCACATTGCCTCATGACAAACTCAGACAAAATATTTTGCAACATTATATGCTATTCTTGCATCTCTGTTTCCTTATAGCATCAAACATAGAACCTTTTTAACCATACCTAACAAACATGTCTTTTACGTCTCTATTTTTAACATCAGAAGCACCATCATCCAATAATTCATCCAGCACCTTCTGCATTTCTTTTTGGCAAAATTCTCATAAATATTTTGTAATCTGTGTTTCCTAATGTTATTGGTCTCTATTTCTTTATATCTTTTCTGTCATCTGCTTCCATTTGAATTTTATCATTGCATCTCATATTTCTTCTACTATTATCCATTCTTTCAACTTTTCATTTAGCAAAAGTCATGTCTTTTGGCTTTTCTCAGTTAGGGGTCACCACAGCGGGACGCTGGTCTGCTTATGATTGGCAGTAGATTTTTATGGTGCAGAGGTGCCAGCCTGATACCCAACCTTCAACGAAGGCACACCATTCGTGCCCACACCTACCTGGATGTCTTTAAATGTCACTCAGCTGTGGGGAGGACATGCAGACTCCACACAGAGGGCACTCCAGCCGAAAAGTGAACTGGAGAACCTCTTGCTGTGAGCCAACAACGCTAACCACTGCACCACCACGGCCTAAATTTTCAATTAATATAATGGCAAATATGTACATATACATATATATATATATATATATATATATATATATATATATATATATATATATACACACATAGAGAGTGAGAGAGAGATCTATTGATAAACACATATCTATATATATATTTCATGTTTATTCATATCTTAAAATTATCGCCAAGTCCATTTGGAACTGTGATTTTTCCCACACAGTACAGCTAGCAACTATAGCAAATCACTACAACAGCTCCATTCAGCATTGTTACCGCCATCAACAGTAACAAGTATGGAGGAAACCTTGTAGCAGTGCTTCCCTTGAGTTGTCAGAAGCTTTTGACACCTTGTTGTACCAAAAACTACTGCACAAATTCTAGGACTATAACACTGATATCTCACTTGGTTCAACAGCTACTTTAGTGATAGACGTCAGGTTGTAAAATGGTAAAATGACATCTCTCCATTTTTCTCGGCGCACATGGGGTGCATCAAGGATCTCGTCTTGGTCCCTTTCCATTCAATATATTCATAATTGATTTATATACTACAGGTAAACATGCTACCATTTTTAAGAATGCTGATGTTCCTCATTCATCTGCACTGCTAAAAGCACAACTTAAAACCAGCACATAAGAATCATTTGACTCCATTGAAGCATGGCTCTATAACTTTCAGTTACTATTAAACCCTAAGAAGACCAAGCTTATTCTATTCACACCTAAACAATATTCTAACAAAAAACTCTCTTCCCTCTTACTTATTTTTACCAAACCAAACTTGAACTTATAACTCATACCAAGCTCCTAGGTGTCATCATGGATGATTGCATGAAATTTAACCAACACATAAAGCAAGCTATCAGCAAAATGCACAAAAAAACTTGCTACCCTATATCGAGCTAAGCCCTACTTGACTGACAAGGCGAGGCAAATCATTGCCTCTACTCTGCTGTTACCCACCTTCCTATAAGATGATTCTATATTTGCCAACTTGCAAGCTATCAAATTACCATGCTAGAAAAATGCTACAACAAAATAGCTAAATTTGTAGCTGATATGCCTTAATAGATCCCATCAGTGTATGGTAATGAAACATTATAAATTTAGAATTGACTCATTACTTACATTCACACAACTAATAATTGTTCACTGTCTACTTTTCTAACCTTTAAAATGACAAATTCTAAAAAAGTATTATTCAGCCATACTCCCCATCTAGGACTCTTCACTCTACAGATAAACCCTTACCACACCCAATTAAATCAACCAATGCTGCAGCTGAATGATTGCATTCTTCTCATGTCTTTAAAGTTTCAAATTACATTCCTCTTTCACTCAGACAAACTAACAACCTGAAATCCTTCAAGCTACAATTGGAACAGCTCCAAAAGATCTCATGGCTTTCCTCAAGTACCATACCTGTCTAATCACCCTAAACTATCCTTATCAGCTCTATCCCATCCTGATCTAACATGACAACTTTGACCAGTAATCTTCTGTCTTATTCTGTACTATTATGTCCACTTGGTCACATAAACTGCACCACACTCTGCTCAACTTTATGTTATTAATGTTCAATTTTCTACTGTCACTGTATTGCCTGTTTCATGCTTATTATATGTTTGTTTCCTGACTACTCATATGTAATTTGTCAATGTTTTTGTTTTCTCACTACTGAGTGCTCAACCATTGTTTTTTTTTTCATTGCATGCTCAAACAAATCATTACATTAAGCGTGTTTGAGTGTTGCTCTGTATGTATCCTTTGGAACTTTTCATCCCAGGCCTCCACTGAAAAGAGGTCTCCACTTAGTTGGACCTTTCTGGTCAACAAAAACGATAGATGAATAAAATAAATAAATACTTTATATCTATCTTTTTATTAGTTTAATCTTAATTTTTGCACTTGACCATTCTCTTCCAGTCTGTTATCTTCATTCCTGTGTTTTCCTGTCTGCTTCAGTATTTCCAGTCAGGATGTCAGTCTTTTTTTACTGCTTCTGCAAAAGTTAATCTTCCAGCCGATTTCTTCTTGAAACTTTGTTGTTAGAGCATGCCCTTAAAGCTAGTATCTCCACCATCCAACATGCACCAGTTAAACGGTTTTCCAAAAGAAACCACTAGTGTAATGAGACTACAACAGCAACAATGGATAAAAAATAAATAAAAAAGAATGATGTTTGGAGTAGCATCAATTGTAGCTCAGTAGCAAGTGTTAACAGTTACCCTTGGAACCAGTATCCACAGTGTTATAAGTTGTGGCCATCTGCTTTAACAATGCCAAGGATATCCCCAGATGAGTAGCCAACAGATTTATGGACCATTTCCGTGTGACAGGGAGAATGTAAGGGACCTAGTCTGTCTGTTTTTCCCAGAAGTGGTACTGAAGAGGATGCATGGTATTTTTGTGAATACTAAGGCATATGCAGCTTTAAACATCTTTCCTACAGGGACCTTCCAGCAACCTATTGTGGGCACATTATGGATATCACTAATGTGACCTATTTATTTTATTTTGTTTGACATTTGTTAACCAGGTTGGTCCAAATGAGCCATATGGGTATGTGTGTGGAGATCAGAGATATTGTTTAAGATGGTAATGTGTCGAATTGTCTGAATATTGAATAAGGGAGGACTGTTTGCAAGCAGTATGGAGGTCATTGGTGAAGATATTGAAAAATAGGTCCAAGGATGGAGCCCTGGGGGACACCAGATTTGATGGGTAGGAAGGAGGAACAGGAAGCGAGCCATCTGACTGATTGCTGCCTATTGGAGAGGTAACTTGTGAACCAGCCAAGAGAGGGTCCAGACAGGTTGAGATTGGATAGTTTAGACAGAAGTAAAAGGTGGGAAACAGTATCAAAGGCCTTGGAGAGGTCAAGGAAAAGGCAGATTACCAGTTGATTGTTGTCTCTGGCCTCAGCTACAGTGTGGGTAAAAGATAACTGAGCAGTGGCAGTGCTATGGTTTGGCCTGAAGCCATGCTGAGTGGGAGTTAGTAGGTTTTCTTGGAGAAGAAGATTCATAAACTGAGTGTGGATGCATTTTTCAAGTATTTTTGAATGAGGGGAAAGTATAGCTATGGGCCTATAATTAGAGGGGTCAGTAAAACTTCCACCTTTGTGCAATGGGACAGTGTAGAAGGATTTTCAGATATTTGGTACTGTGGCCTCTTAATTGGATCTGTTGATTAGTAGAGTTATAGGGCCTATATTATATGTTCGAAGTTTGAAAACTTAGAACGTTAAATAATCAAATTTAAATGTTTGAAGTTTTAAACATCGAACATATAATAAAAAAAAACAGATGGAACTTACCTGACTATTGTAGGCAGGGGACAAGCCCCCTCGCACCCCCCACACCCCCCACTCTTTAAATATAGCAACTCCGAGACCACACTATAGTGTGGTAAAGGAAAGATTTCCCTTACTGCACTGTAGTGCAGTCTTGGAGTTGGTATATTTAAAGGGGGGGTGGGGGTTTCAGGGGGCTTTCCCCCCTGCCTACAGCCTTTAGTTTTGGGTTTGGGTTTATGTTTCTTTTACATATGTTCGAAGTTTTATAACTTTGAACATTTAAATTGGATATTTTAATGTTCGAAGTTATAAAACTTTGTTTTGAACATATGATATAGACCCGAGTTATAGGATGGGCTATGAATTCAATGGCCAGTTTGCGGAAGGTGGGAGGTAAGTTGTCTGCAGACAGGGAGCAAGGTTTAAGTTTGAGAAGTAGTGATTTGATATAAGCAGTGGAGACTGGTTTGAGGGAGAAAAGGTTTTTGCTGAGTGGGTTAGAAGAGGTGAGAGGGGGTCAGAGTTGTGATTGGTATGAGTTAATTTTTGAATAGTATCTATGAAGTAGTTATTAAGAAGGGTTGCAGTTTCTAGTGGGGTATTATTTGGGAAAGGGGAGGGTGTGGAAGGGTTTCCAGGATGAATAATTTTGTTTATTGTAGACCAAAATGTTTGTGGATTAGATTTTCTATTGAGTTGGGGTAAGGTGTAAACATTTTTCCTATCATTATTTATTAGTTTTTAAGGAGAGATTCCTGAGTTGTCTGTAGTTTTGGAGCACAGATGGTGCTTTGGTTTTAACCCAAGCTTTCCAAACACTATCCCTTTTATGCATATGTGACCAGGTTTCTTTACAAAGCCAGGGGCATAGTTAGCTTTAATTCTGATTCTCCTAGGTGGGCAAGAGGGTTGAGAATGTCAACGAATATCTGATTAAACTTTAGCACTACTTCACTGAGAGGGAGCTGCTGGACGAAGGACCTGTTGATGTGAGATAGTGAGGAGTTAAATATTTCAGTGTTAAAATTAGAGAGTTTATGACAGTCTCTGTAAGAGTGTGATTTATGTGCTTGGAGAGAGTATCTTTGGATGTAGGTAGGAAAATGATCACTCAAGGTATCAGATAAGGTATAGAGGATTATGGTAGAGATTAGGGGTGCTAGTGAGAATGGTAGAGATTACAGGTGTTAGCGAGAATTCAGTCAAGGATTGGGTAAGTAGGACAAGTTTTATGTTTACTTGTAGGTGATGTGACTAGTTGGTGGAAACCATGTAAGTTAATTCTGAGCTTTGGGAAGTCAGCTATTAGCTTGGACCAGTCGATATTAAGGTTCCTAAGGATGACATTTTCATAGGATATATTGTGGGATAACCAAGACAGAATATGCTCAAGGCTGGGGATATTATTGCCTGGTGGAATGTATATAGAGGCTATGGCAAATTTCTGGTGTGAATTTAGGTGGCAGTTCAGAATAAGTATTTTGACAGGGTGGAAGTTTGAAACAGGGATGGTAAGGGGTGAGAGATTAAGATGATCAGAATAGAGAATGGCAACACCTCCGCCTTTTGTTTGAGATTCTGTTGGAGCAGAAGATGTTATGACCAGGTGGTAATAATGCAGTATTATTGACAGAATGTTTTAGCCAAGTTTCAGATAGGGTAAGAATATGTGGGGAGTTACGGGCTATCCAAGCATGGAGTTCTGAGGTTTTGTTGACAATCCTTTGGGCATTCTGAGAGTAGGTAGAGATGCTTTTTGGGTAGGAAGTGGCAGGACTAGGAGGAGGGCAGAGAGGGGTCGGAAAGAGGAGAGGGAGATGGAGGGGGATGTTTTGTGATTGGCATATGAAGATGGGGAAATGTGGCTTGGGTTGGGGTGGATGTCACTGGAGTGAAGTAAGGTAATTGTGGGTGTATTAAGGAGTGCATGGAGGGGGTAAAAAGTGATGTGCTTTAATTTAGGTTTAACATTGACAGAGGTATACTGAAGTATGTTATATTTAAGAAGGCAAATACTTCAGAAATGATAAAGAGATGGGGAGATTCTGTCGGAGTGGTTGTTGTCTTTATAAGTTAGGTTGATTGAGGCTGTAGGGAGATATACAAGGGTAAGAAAGGTGTTTATAATAAGAGGTTGAGACTGTGAGAAGGATAAGTAATGGGCGAGTTAGATGGATGTGGATATTGAAGTGGAACATTGTGAGGTGTGAGGACCCTGGAATAATGGATAGAGTGAGTTGGAGGGTGTGGAGGTAGTGTGTTCATAGGTTCATAGGTTCATAGGTTCATACTAGGCTATCTGCCCTAGGGCATTTATAAGCCTAGCCAGAGTGTGTGTGGCTTTCACCACCCCTTAGGATGAGAATACTATACCCATTAGTTTGCTGTGCCTCTGTCCAGCAGTGATACAGAGATGATTCCCGGGGTAAACCTACGATCTCCCATCCACTCGTCAAGATTTCTCTTGAACAGAGTCAGTGAGGGGCTCTGCCTCACTTGGACTGCCATTCTGTTGCTTAGTGTAGGAGTCTCTGGGTGATGAATCTGTCCCTCCAGCACGTCCTATTTATATCCGTGTTGAGGTTTAAGTCTCTTGCTCTCGTGGCTCTGGTGGACTTGGATTTTTTGAGGTGGAGCATGTCCATTAATTCCGGGTTGGACATGGCCTTGTATGTCAGGCACAGATCACCTCTGAGCAGATGGTATGTGACTGAATAGAGCTGGAGTTTCTTCAGTCGGGCATCGTATGACATATGTTTGAGCCCCTTTATCCTTTTGGTGAGGAACTTTTGGAGTCTTTCCAACTGCTGCAGGTGTCGGGTAAGGTACATTCTGAATGGGGCGTTGTACTCAATCATTGGTCTGATAAGTGAAGAGTACAGGGGTACAATGACCTCTCCTGATCTGGATGTGAATCCCTTCATGATCAGGTGGGCAATGTAGAAGGTCTTCCTAACCACTTTGGCAATGTGAGTGTCAAAAGAGAGGTTACTGTCAACTTGGGTCCCCAGGTCCCTGATAACTTCTTCCGTGTTTAATGGATTACCACCTATGTGGTAATTAGGGGTTACCTTGTTTTTCCCAAAGGGTATGACTATACATTTTTTGGCATTTAGCTTAAGGCCATGGCTCTGGCACCAGTTATCCATTTCTATGAGACCTTTCTGGAGGATGTCTGTTTCTGATGGAGTGTCAATTATGGTGCCCAGTTTGCAGTCATCTGCAAATTTTGTCTGCCACAATCCCCCTATGTTTGCCTGCACTTCAGAAAAATAAATGCCGAACAAGAGGGGGCCCAGGACTGAGCCCTGTGGGACACCGCTCATGACCGGCTTAGAGTCTGACACGGCACCAGCAACTCTAACCCTGTGTGTTCTGTCCTTGAGTCAGTTTGCAACCCATCTTGTGACATATGGGTTTACATCTAAGCTGGTGAGCTTTTCTATGATGCCCGAGTCGGGTATTGTGTCGAACGCTTTTGCTTGGTCAAGGTAGGCTGTGTGAACTGCCTTACCCTCATCAATGGCCTTAGTGACTGTTTCGAAAAAGTCGACCAAGTTCAAGAGGCAGGATCTGCCCTTGACAAAGCCAAATTGGGTAGGATCCCGTGTCTGTAGGTCCCCAATGTCTTTATTTATGAGTTCCATAATGATCCTCTCCATAGCTTTGCAGACAAGGCTCATCAAGCTTATGGGGCGGTAATTTCCAGGGTCCGTAGAAGCACCGCCTTTGTGGAGTGGGACCACAGTTGCCGTACGCCATTCTTTGGGTATGTATCCTGTACTAAGGCTAAGATTAAACAGCAGCCTTATGTGTGGGTTTAGTTCCTCATTGAGTTCGTGTAGCACACAGCCGGGGACACCGTCCGGTCCCATTGATGCTGTGTTTTTTGCTTTAGAGAGAGCAGCTCTCACCTGGGCATCTGAGATGTTTGGGAGGCTAGACTCTGGTGGGATAGATATTTCTCCTTTTGGGGGAGGAGGGAGAAATTTGCACTGAACCTGTCTGCCAGTATGTTGGCAATGTCTGTGGGTTCAGTGATTTTTTTATCATTTTGGACTAATTCTGAGCATATCTGGGAGTTTCCACCCAGGTTTCTAACATAGCTAAAGAAGGCTTTATGATTGTCTTTTGTGTCATTAGCGATTTTTCTCTCAAAGTTGGCCTTGGATGATTTTATGAGTGATCGTAGTTTTTTGCTAGTATTGATCAGCGATGCCTTCCCATTTAGGGATTTTGCTCTGTCATGTAGTAGCTTTCTCCTCTTGTTGTAGAGTTTGTTTATGGCTGGAGTCCACGAGACCGGGCGCCTGCCTTTGGTGGAAAGGGTCTTGATTTTATTAGGGATTGCTTGATCCATACATTCCTGGAGGTGCTCGTAAAAGGCATTTGTAAGGGTTTCAGCAGCGTGGGTTGTGGTTTCCACTGGCTCGGGGGCCTTGAAGGATACCACGCCAGTCTTAAGAAGTGTGAAGTTTGCTTTTGAGAAGTTCTTCACTGTGGTCTTTTTTGCTGGGGGTGGGGGCGGGATGTGGATCTCCAGTGAGATTAATTTATGGTCTGATCTCACCAATGAGGGATATACTTCCAGTGTGGAGCATTTTGCCCCCATGTTTGTGATGATCAGGTCTAGTATATTTTCTCCTCTTGTGGGAATGGTGACTAGTTGTTCCATAGCATTTGAGTTTATGAACTCAAGGAACCTTTGGGCTAGGGTGTTGGGGCTTGAGTAATGTTCCCAGTCTATGTTTGGGTAGTTGAAGTCACCCAATATGATGGTGTTTGGAGAGACATTCATACTCTCCAGTGTCTTCAGGAAGGCTGTGTGGGTTTCCTGAGTTTGTGAAGGTGGTCTGTAGCATGTTACAAACTGTAGGGCAGTTTACCTATGGTTAATTGCACCTGGATGGTCTCTGATGCTTCGTGCGTTGCCACTAACCTGGAGGTGTGGGTATCCTTTATGAATATGGATACTCCCTCCTTTTGTGGTTCGGTCCGGATTTTGGGGCCGGAACGCATGATATGAGGTATAACCTGATAGTGCTGGGGTGCTCTCAGGAGCCTTGAACCAGGTTTCAGTCACAGCACAGACATCGATGTTCTCCATACTGAGGAGGGCTTCGAGGGCGTGCATCTTGAGGTTTAGACTTCTGGCATTGAGCAGTATTACTCTTAGTTTTTCTCCATTTTTGTTTTCTAGGGCGGTAGGTTTATCATTTGAGCCTTGCCTAAGAAAGGCACTATGGGGGTGGCAAGAGCCTTTGCCAATATCCAGAAGCCCAGGGGTGACAGGTGCAAGCCGTCCCTTGCGAAGCAGCGTGTGGTTGAGTGTGCCTAATTTCAAAGGGGGGAGTGGCTATGGAGAAGAAGTGGTAGTTGATTGGTTGTGCAATGAAAGAAGGGGTGTGGTGGTTAGAGTATAAGATTATGGAAAGTAGGGGTGGGTGTGAATTGAGGTAGGGTAGAAGAGCGGAGTGAGCCCAAGCATAGCAAGGGTGAATGGAGTGGGTTGGCCCGGATGGAGAAAGGTGCCAGAAAAAATCAGGTAGGTTGCAGTGCAGTAAGTAAAGAGATGGTTGGTAGGGAAACATCTAAGAAAGGGAAAAGAAACCAAGCTATGGAGTGGAGTCAGTTCTAAATCAAATTATAGACAAGAAGTGAAGGAAGGAAGGTAGAGAAGACACTGATAGTAGTACTATAAAAGGAGGGGAGATTGAGGTGAGACAGGTGGCTTGAACTTAGGGTTTGGAGTGTTTTATATGGACAGAGATGAACTACTGATTAGTGGTCAAATATTCTAAAATAGCTGTGCAGGAAGTATACGTAGAGGCTGGAAGCATAAGCTAGGAGATGAAGGGGAGAGAAGTTGAAGTGCAGGGGGGGGGGGGTGATGTGCAAGGAGCCAGCCAAGTAATACTAATGGAGAGTCAGTATTTACAGTTTACATTCATCAATGAATTAAAGGTTTTCAGGCAGTGTAGTCAGGACTGTTGTGCCTGTGGAGGGGTATTACATTGACACCCATGCCAGGTATATCCCATGCAGGTATAGTAAGTTTAGTTTAGAGTTTTGGCAGAAGCTGATGCAGGAAGGGACCTATGAGAAAAAAATTTGAGAAGGAAGTTGTCAACCAACTAGTAAAGTAGGGTGTGTTAAAGATAGAAAGAAGAGTTAGGAAAAGAAAGGTAGTGGGGAGGGGAGTAGATGGGAAAGAAAAATGCAGAGAGTTACGGTTAAGTACCAGAATAGTTTAAAAGGGAAAAGTAAATAGGTATACAGTAGAGAAGTAAAGGGTGGCTACAGGTAACAGAGAGAAGGGGTAGGTGAGCATTCATAGAGATAACCGATATACATAAAAACAGGATCAAAAGGATAGAAAAACGAACTAAACCAACAACAACTTGGGAACTGCAGACCCAATATCCTATAAACCAAGTCCAAGCACAAGTGGAAACAGTCAATCCTTGTAAATGAAAGCAGTTTACCCACACAAAAAAACTGCAACGTAGTTATAAATACAACTGGAACTATAAATCCCCATAAGCCGAGTAGGAATTCACACAAAAGAGCAACAAACCAGGATAAATAAACTGTAGAACTTTATTACATGTAAAGTTAAGCGCTTTTCATCCCACTATGTTGTGGGACTTCTTCAGACTAAGTACCGAGTATTTCCTGCTCCCAATAGGCCATGACCAGGTTGGCAAAGCTCCCCCCACAGAGGGAGCCCATGGCCACACCTATTTTTTGCAGGTAAATTTTGTTATCAAAAATAAAATAATTCTAAGATAAAACAATATCCAACATTTCCTCCATTAGTTTAATTTCTGTTTGTGTTGCACCGTGTTTTCTCAGGATAAAACTTACCCATTCTATGCCCTCTTGATGGGGTATACAAGTGTATAAATTTTTAACGTCAACCGTTAAAAAATTTAGAGTATCATCAAATTTTAAGTTATTTATATTGTGGAGAAAGGACCAAGAATCTTTACAAATAACTTTCTCTTTGAGCACATATTTTTGTAAAACCGTGTCTATCATTTTGGCGCATGGGTAAGTAATACTATTCCTGGCGTCGACTAATGGTCTCATAGGCGGATCTACCAATGATTTGTGAATTTTTGGTATGCCAAAAAGAATAGGTAATCGAGGTGTAAGCGTGGTCAAATAATTTAATGTTGTTAGGTCAATCCTGCCTTCAATAAAGAAGTATTATTTATGTTTTTTTGTTTAAACATTATTCATTTGATTGCCAGTCAATTAGTTGTTACAGATGTTATTAATGGTTTAATATTGTTAATATGTTTAAATTGTTTTTAATAATAGAGTGGTAAGATACTATGTACTGTTGCTAGGATACAGCACATGTATTTTGGTGCCAAATTGTTTATTTAAATGGTTCTAGTACACTGTTCTGGTTAGTCTGAAGAAGTCCCACAACATAGTGGGATGAAAAGCGCTTAACTTTACATGTAATAAAGTTCTACAGTTTATTTATCCTGGTTTGTTGCTCTTTTGTGTGAATTCCTACTCGGCTTACAGGGATTTATAGTTCCAGTTGTATTTATAACTACGTTGCCATTTTTTCGTGTGGGTAAACTTTGATTTACAAGGATTGACTGTTTCCACTTGTGCTTGGACTTGGTTTATAGGATATTGGGTATACATAAAAACAGGCATTGGAGTAGCACGATAGCATTCAAACTAAATGCAAATAATACATGGAATAATGCAGTTTAGTAGTATAATACTTATAGAAAATAGCTTGAAGGAATCATGCAGTTCATCTCTTAACTTAAATAGCATGTAATGTCATACAGCTGCTGAACAGGTTAGGTTGCAATCACAATGTTTTCAATTGGAAGTCACTAGTTTGTAACCATAGACTGCGTTAATATTTCAATGAACATGGAGCACTACCTTCTAAAAGAGCATTGTAAAGTTCATTGCTTGTATAAGTGACTAACGTAGCTCACAGTTTGCTAGAAATGTACAGGGAAGAGTATGCATTCCCCATGTGCATGAAATGGCAATATACCTATACACCATAAAACAAATGTTAACAAATGTAGCTACAAGTTAGAATATACTTATGCTATATACAGCTACAGGTATGTGTTATGTAAATAGGAAAGAGTGACTAACAAGATAAGCTAAGCCATATAAGTATCACAACTTTATAGGAAAAACATGTTACATACTATAGATTCCAAAAAAAACATATACTGCTGCAGAAAAGTGGAGTCAGCGTTTACATGCAGGTAAGAGAAATGAAGAGCAGGGCAAAAATAAAGAACATAAGTCTATGAGGCAGTACAGGGCAGTATATTCAAAGAAAGTCTATGAGGCAGTACGGTCACTAAATGAGATGGGCTATGCAGTCCTTTTTAAACATGAAAATCACTTTGTGCCTCACTATAACTTGTAAGACTGTGTACTGATGCTGTAGAGCAGCATAAGCATTTACAATCTAAATAATACCTTATGATGCAACCAGTTTTGTTTGTTTTGAACAGAAATACCTAAAAATGGCACTTGCACATCACCTAAAACACCACAGTTGAAGCTGAAAGGACGAGACTCAAAGGAAGGATGGCACCAAATGCAAACAGTGCATTTTAAGTGGAGCAAGGCATTATGGTAGGGCTGAACTGCAGATACAAGAACCTATTGCAGGAATGTAGAGGAGGAGGGTATAAGCATGCAGTATATGGAAGGGTTGGTCCAGATGGAGAAACTTGCCAGAAACAATCAGGTAGGTTGCAGTGCAGTAAGTAAAGAGATGGTTCATAGGGAAACGTCTAAGAAAAGGGAAAAACAAACAGGCTATGCAGTGGAGTCAGTTCTAACTCTAACTGCAAACAAGAAGTGAAGGAAGGAAGGGAGAGAAGGCACTGATAGCAGCATGATTAAAGGAGGAGATTGACGAGAGAAAGGTGGGTGGGTTTAGAGTCTGGACTGTATAGGGGGAGTGTTTTATATGGACAGAGATGAACTTCTGATTAGAGGTCAAATATTATAAAATAGCAGCTGTGCAGGAGGTATAGATGAAGGGAAAAGAAGTTGAAGTACAGGGGTGGTGATGTGGAAGGAGCTGGCACAGTAACACCAATGTTCCCACGCACTCCAGGTATATTCTGTGCAGGTATAGTATTGTCAGTTTACAGAGTTTGGCAGAAGCTGATGCAGGAAGGGACATCAAAGAATTAGAGGTTTTCAGGCAGTGTAGTCAGGACTCTTGTGTCAGTGGAGTGATATTACGTTGCTGCACACTCCAGGTATATCCTTTGCAGGTATAGTATCATCAGTTTAGAGTTTTGTGAAAAGAGTATTGTAGGCATATTGGGGATGTCACTAATGCAATCTATTGTGGGCACATTAGGGATATCACTAATGTGATCTATTGTGAACACATTTGGGAAATCACCAATGACACTTATTGTGGACACATTAAGGATAGTAATGCAACCTATTGTGGATACACTAGGGATATCACTGATGTGACCTATTGTGGGCACATTAGGACTATTACTTATGCAACCTATCGTGGGCACATTTGGGATATCTTTTGTGTGACCTACTGCAGGAACATTAGGCATATTACTGGTATCAGCCTTATGAATATTTAAATCATTCTTCAACATTACACTGATTCATGTGGAAAAACCTATTTGGTTCCCTAGTACTACAATGGAAAGTACCATCAACATTTGGGTATTCTTATGACACTATCAGCTTTCGTGAGGTCCTGAAAGTCATGAAATGTACACACATTGTCAGCCATCTGCCACCTGGTCCAGAGTGACTTCCAGTTCCTTAAATGCCAGGTAGTCCATAATGTGCATGGCATTATTTATAGTGTGCCTGTGCACCACTAAGGTAGTTCTCATGATTCTCACATCCAGCACTCATCCTATCTAGACCAAAGGTGGTTGTGAGGGGATTCCTCTCAGGATCATCTAGTTGGTAGGTGTACACCCAGGGTAGATAGACAGGTCTATGCACACAGGCACCTTGGAATCAGAAGAAAGACTACCTATAATATGCTGCTTGTTACGTGTTGCAGGCCATGCCAGATATGCATTAGAACCATGGATGATGACTCCAATCCATAACCCACCAGGCCATGCATGCTAAAATGGGTTCTTGTTGTTCAATCAACAGCACTTTCATAGAGTGCTGTATGAATGAATGAAAAGGAGTTAAACAACTTTCATAGACAGTGGAATTTTTTTTCTCCACTGTTGTGCAACTTCATAGTAGGTATATTTAAGTTTAGAGGTTATGGGGGGTGTCCCCCCCATATTGGGAGTGTAGAGGGACTTGCTTCCAAGCTAAAAAGACTTACATCTGAAGTTCAACGAAAATTGTTTTACTCAATTGTACATCCCTCGATGGAACTGATGACAATAGATTAACGTGAATCCTGCAAAAGCAAGTAATATAGTGAAACATGTGTTCGGCTTTCAAAAGGGATGATTCTGTTGCCTAGATGCATCAGGGTGTTATTTATCCAATGATTTGGTGTCCTTTTTTAAAAAAAAAAAATAGGTTGATTAAGTGTGACCTGGCCTTGACGAATCCAAACCGAAACAGGTCCTGTGTTTAGAGGCTCCCTATGTCCTGATTGATTAACTCCATGATAAGTCTTTCCATGGCTTTGCTTATGATAATGGTCAGACATATGGGTCTATAATTGCCTGGGTCTGTAGAAGGTCCTCCCTTATGAGGGGAATGACTGTAGCTATTCTCCATTTGCCTGACACAAAACCTTTATGGAGACTGAGATTGAAAAGTGTTATGAGGTTGTGGCTAAATTGAGCTTTATGCTATTTAAGATGCATCCAGGGATATTGTCAGTACCCATCGATGCAGTATTTTTAGCTCTTGATAGAAATTTTAGGAGTTGGTTTTGAATGATAACAGGAGGTGAGCCAGGTTCAGGTATATCCTGAGGGACAGATGGAGGGGTGAGAGAGGTAAAGTTAGAGTTAAATTTATTGGCCAATAGGTTAGCTATAGCTTCAGCCTCAGTGTGGGTAGCATCATTCACAATTATATCAGCGCATTGCTGTGTCGTGATTTTAACAATGCAAACATAACTAGAAAATGCTTTGTAATTCCCCGGGATTCATGAAGCTCGGCGCAAGGCCGGTGTAAGGCCTGCGCCGGCGGTGCAGTGAATAGTCGGCGTAGTAGCGCCATATGCATAGTAATGAGAGTTCGCCGCAACCACAGACACGTGCGTAGTGTACGTGAGCGAGCCCAAGTAGGATGCGTCCGGAGGCGTGGCTAAGCCGGCAGGTGATGAGCAACCTAATGTGCTGACTGCCACAGTCCGCCCATAATAGTAATGGCAGCAGCCAGGGCCCGTGCAGAATGAAACGCACGTAGAGTAGGCAACATAGTACCCGTCCCAACAAAATGGAGAAGCAAATACAACCCACGAAGCCCTAAGTGTACCCGTCCAAGGAACAAAGGATACGCGCAACACCGTGTTTGTCCCGCAATACACCGTCAGTGGGCATACCCAGAGAAGGTGTACCGCAGCATGTCAGTGCGCCGCACCGACATAGGAGTAGCGACTAAGGTTACCACCTGTCCCACTTTGCGAGGGGCAGTCCCTCTATGGGCAGTTGTGTCCCGATAAAAAATATTAAAAACGGCAAATGTGCTAAGATTGTAGGACATAATGATATCCCATATTTAATGTAATGGTTGCATGAAATGGTTATTGCCGTAACTGAAATACCTAAATGTCACAAGAAACAGAATAAGCAACCAAACTGCTACAACAATAAGCTTTTATTTAGGCAAACAAGTGAAGTTCTATGCTATATAGTGACCGTGGGTATGTGTCGGCCTGTAAAATCTGATGTGAGTCCCGAAAATGTCCCACCTTGGCCACTGGAAAAGGTGGCAACCCCAGTAGTGACATGGGCATGGTCACCAGGGTTACCAGCTGTCCCACTTCGCTATGGACAGTCCCTCATTGGACAGATGTGTCCCGCCAAAGATCGAAAAACTGGCAAATGACCTGAGATTTCCTGCCAAAAATATTCCCGCAATATACCTGAAATAGTAGCATAAAATATATATTTTGTATATGAAACACATACATGGCATAAGAAACTGAATAAGGAACCCAAATGCTAACAGAATAAGCGTATATTATGGCAAACAAGTGAAGTTCTGTCAACTCCACTTGCTGTGGGTATGTGTTGTCCTGCAAAATCCGATGTTTCCACAAAAGATGTCCCACTATGGGCATTGGAAAAGGTGTCAACCATAATGGTCACAAGCAGTAGTGAGAGTACACAGCCGGGTAGCTGTGTCGACATAACAACAGGAAGGAACCAAGATACCCTAAACACAGGCAAACATGTGCATAGCAACATGTCCCACACCCAGCAACGTGTTTGTCGCATAACCAGGACGGCGTATGTCTAAGTGTAATATCCAGAAGCAGGACCCATGCATGCAGATGTAATACACAATAGCCCCATTGTAGCATGTAAGTCCCACCCATGTACGCCTGTGCACCCAAACCAGCTAGCATCCTTGTGCAGCTACACACCTACACACAATGGGCATACCTGAAATGTGGTAAGAAGTATTGTGTTAGGCAGTGCCACGCGGGCAAATATGTACCCCACATGTCACCAACCCACCTCAGGTACAGATATGGAAATGGCTGCATGTGAATGTGTCTGCAGAATGTGTACATCCGCATGTGGTATGTACCCGTCCAAACCATATAGGTTTGCACGCCACGGTGCACATAACTGTACACATGTGGACAAGTCGGGTTGTTGAACCACCGCATCGATGATTAGCTATGCAGAGAAGTCAAACACATATAGCGGAACATGTGCCTACCAAACAGGACGTCCTAACAGGGTGCCACAGGCACAGAAGGGAAGGTGGGACATCACATGTGGAGAGTAGCGTTGCCGGATGGCCAAATACACACGGTCAAGGTAAAGGACGGAACAACATGCATATGGCCGGATGGATGTTGTTAGAAAAATATATATAGAAACACATATGAAGTGCCAGTTTAGAAGCAAAATACTATATAATGCATTGAATTGTACCGTACAATATGGCAGTAGAAATGATCATGCATGTAATTGGTGAAGCTTAGCAACAGTGTGATCGAACTCTGACCCTGGCAGTAACCAGTACAGCAGGCTTATGTCTCTCAGCATTAATTATCTGCTGGGTTACAGAAAAATAAATGTATGTACATGCATAACATCCTCCCTTCCCCTGAGGAGGATGGCCTTGTGAGCTCTATCGAAGATAGAGTACAACTCCTTACCAGAGAGACAAAGGAACGTATTAAGAAATGAACTGACTATTGTATCGGAACAGTCCAGGGTCCTTGAAACAGCTACAATTACAGAAGGACACTGTAATTGACCAGGTGCCTTGCAAGGCTGTGTTATTCTCATGGGAAAACATTTTAAAAGCATGACCTCAGCACCCACGTATGTATAGAATATTGCGGACCATAGTAATGGAAATGCCCTGTGACTGACCACGTCAGTAAGGTGGGCAAAAGCTGATTGTAAACACTATATAAAGAAATTGCTTACTGTATAGAGTCAGACAAAACTCTCATACTTGGACTGTATATTATTTTGCCTGCCTGTGTACACTACTAAAACGTTGTGGACCCGAGCTTCCTGTGTTATTGACTGTCACCTAGAAAAGCCTACTGATTTCAACAGTCTGGTTTTAACAACTTATTTGACATTGTGGTCCTTGTCATCCGGAATTCCCTTGGTAAGCTACAGGTCAGAGTGCATGGGTGGTTAGACATGTGCGCAGGAGAATTTGCCTAAATGGTTCTTCTTGAGTGAAAAGACCTCCGACTGAATTGTGTGTAAAGAGGCTGTCCACTGTCTGATCTGTGGCTGAAAAGCGGAAAACTGGATCCCAAGAAGAAAACGTGCAGTCATAAACAGGAGGCTCAGGTAAGGAGGGTTTGCCTCTTTGTCTCTATTGTAGATCAGGGACCAGACTACATTGTGTTTCTGTTAACAGTTGTGATAGCAGGTCGAAGACCAATCCAAGTAGTTTTAAATCTGGACATAGATCAGGGGAACACAGAGTAGTGTAAATAGTCATTGTAGACACTACAGTGGATACAGGGAAGGAGATACCACGTGGTACGAGAGAAGGGTTACGTAACAGTCGTGTAGAGGATATGGGAGATTAGTGCACAAACAGATCATGTGATCCGCGTTTGACAGGTGACGTGAAGTATATGCAATTGCAGAGAGCACATAATGTGAGATATTCTGCAAAATGGGGTAATAAATATGACATTGATGGTATATTAGACAAAATATAGTTACTGAAACATTGGAATCACTGAAAATGTGATGCAGATGTTCTAGGGTAACCACCTGTCCCACTTTGTGAGGGACAGTCCCTCTTTGGGCAGTTGTGTCCTGCAAACAAACTGAACAAATGGCAAATGTCCTGATATCTTAGGACAAAGATTTCTCAGATATCTTCTTAAATGGTAGCATAAAACAGTAATTTTGTATCTGAAACACCAAAATATCATAATAAACAGAATAAGCAACTCAAATGCTACAAGAATAGGTTGCTCTCCTGGCAAAAGTGAATTGCTGTCCTTTGTACTGGCCGTGGGTATGTTTTGCCCTGCCAAATTACACGTTCCTAACACTAATGTCCCACCTTGTGCATTTGAAAAGGTGGCAACCCTAAGATGTGCAGGCGAAAAAACAGCGACAATTGGGTATCCGTCAAGCACATAGGTGGATAGAGGTAGTGAACCGAAGGGAACAGAACACTAGAAATGCGAAAGCATCATACGTACACAAAGAAGATAATAATACAGTAGTAGCGACAGCCCCCCCCCCTACCACCTCCGATACCACATCCAGGATATGAAGCGGGAGGGCAGGCTAGTCCCCCCCACGTTATCCTGTGGCAACAGAGGTATCACAATGACCAAATGTAAGAGAAGCTATTGAAACCACATCCCGAACTCATAACATACCTAGGGACACTCAAGTAAGAAGACAGTCACTAGAACAGAGTGAGGATATCTGTCAATTAATTGAAGTACCGAACCCTCATGCAGGACAGGAAGGCCAGGACCCAACTCCCTTAGTGTATAGACCGTGGACACCAGAAGATATCTGTAAAGTCACAGAGGGAATTCCCCATCTACAAAGTAATCACTATTCACCATGCAATACCCCTGTATCTTCTGATAGAAAAGCAAAGGGGGAATGGCAGATGGTACAGGATTTACAAGCTGTAAATCATGTAATAATACCTAGGGTACCGATGGTGCCAGACCCACACACTATATTGAATGATATGAACCCGCAACAGAAGTATCTTACCGTGGTACATATAAGCTATGCTTCCTTTTCAATACCTATACATCCAGATAGTCCGTATTGTTTTGCATTTACATTCAGGGTAACAGATACAGCCATACCCGGCTATCGCAGGGATACTGTGAAAGTACAACGATATTCGCACAGGAGATGGCTAGCAACATTCCGGTGCTAATTCCACCCGGGGCCAGTCAAGTTCTACTTTATGTGGATGATATTCTGCTTGCGGCCCCTACCCAGCAGCAATGTAGGGAAGATACAATAGCATTATTGAAATAGTCAGCAGAACAGGGACATAAATTAAGCAAGCATAAATTGCAACTACAGAGAATACAGGTCAAGTACCTGGGATATGTGGTATCCAAGGAGGGTAGAACATTACATGACGATAGGAAGGCAGCAATTTCACAAGCACCCAAGCCAACTACCAAGAAGGGAATGATGTCCTTCCTGGGCTGACTAACATTTGTCAAAGCTGGTTACCAAACAATGCTTTGGAATCTGCTCTATTGTCTGCTTTAATCTTTAATACACCTATGGCAGCACAACATATACTACACTGGATTCCAGTAGCAGAAACAGCTTTCTGCAGACTAAAATGATTGATAGCTTCAACATCTGTATTAGGTCTCCCGAATAATCATAACAGATGTTGTCAGACTGTAGATTGTAAGCAGGGATATATGACGTCAGTCTTGATGCAACAGTATTGAAGTAAGCAACGCCCCATAGCTTACTACTCATCGCAGTTGGACACTGTGGCATGGTCAGTGCCACATTGTGTACAGGCAGATGTTGCAGCACCCATGGCAGTACAGGCCTCGGCCTTTATGTTATTATTCCACCCTCTCACTGTGAGAGTGTCTCATGCAGTTGCGATCATTCTGCTGCAAGAGAAAATAGCATTCCTGACCCGTGCTAGACATCTGTCTTGTTTGACCATACCCCTGAGTCAACCTCATATGGTGATTGAACGTTGTACAACATTAAACCTATCAACGTCACATCCGACACCTGTGTATGGCACACCACACAGTTGCCTATATGAAATGGAGGAAATAACTCCACACAGACAGGATATCACTGATATACTCTTAGATGATGCAGAGGTGACAGTTTATGTGTACGGATCATGTAGAAAGAGTCCTACAGGAAAGAATCAAGTAGGTTATGCAGTAGTTATTGATAATGAGATTGTAGAAGCCCAACCCCAGCAGCATAACGTGTCTGCCCAAGCAGCAGAATCGATAGCTTTAACACGTGCTTGTACTCTAGCGAAAAACTGATGTGTGGACATTTCTACCGATAGTCAGTATGTTGTCTGTACAGTGCATGTTTATGAGCAGCAGTGGAAGAATAGGGGAATGATAACATCCACCGGTAAACCGATTAATCATGCGCAATTGATCTTGAATGCATTAGATTCCATTCAGTTACCCACTAAAGTAGCTAATTGTAAATGTGCAGCTCATACAAAGCAACAGGATAACAGTAGGAAAGGTAAGGCACGAGCTGATGCAGCTGCAAAACAAGCAGCCTCACAGTTGGAAAGTGTCTGTTTGAATGAGGAATGACAATCCTCAGACATTCTAGATGTAGAAATGTTACAAACAATGCAAACATCAACTACGAAAGCAGAAAAGCAGACGTGGGTATGACGAGGAGCAATCCTTGAAGACGGACTGTACATATCCACAGTGAGAAAGCCAATATTAACGTCTAATGTATTCAGATATGCGGCTTTGTTGAGCCATGGGTAGAGCCATGTCTCAACAGGGGAGATGGTACAGTTGGTTAACAGAATATCCCTAACATACGGAATTAGGAACCACATACAAACATCATGAGCAGCGTGTCATATTTGCAGTAAACATCATGCACAGGGAGCATTTAAACCAAAGGGAGTGGGTTTACCTACACCACCATAACCGTTCCGTGCTATTTGTATGGAGTTTATACAGCTGAATAAATGTGAAGGGAAGAAATACTGTTTAGTGATTATAGATATATTATCAAAATGGGTAGAAGCATTCCCAACCAGGAATCCGGATGCAGCAGCAGTGGCAAAGGTCCCAGTAAATTAAAGTATCCCTAGATCTGGCATACTGTAAAGAAGCTACCGTGACAATAGAACACATTTTGTGAACCAGACAATCCAGCAACCTGGGGGATTATTTGGTATTTCCATGAATATAAATTGCATGTACAACCCACAGTCAGCATGACTGGTGGCGTGGTACAATGGGATCCCGAGAAATAAGTTGAGGAGGTTGGTGGGTGACACCCAGACGAGTTGCATTTGCTGTCTACCTCTAGCATTGCTGAGCATGACAACAGTTCCAAATGTAAAGTGTTTAACCCCCTTCGAAGTAGTATTTGGAATGGCATATCATGTGCCAGAGTGGAAAGCTGTCATGCCTGCAGAGCTGGAGGTCGATGGGTCATTAGCAGGTGACATGAGAGGATTGTTAACCAATAACACTGTTTTGCAGTTAAAGTCTTTTACAGATAAAGAGCACGCGAAGCCGGACGCATAGCTGACTCCAGTATCCTGTGTGTATTTCACTGTTATCCAAATAAGATACTTGCCGAGTCCAACGTGTGAAGGTCTGTACCAGGTACTGTTGGCAACGCCTACTGCAGTAAAGTTTGCGGAGAGGTCGTCCTGGGTTCACCTCACATTTTTCAAACCGGTAAAGGATATCAAGTCTGATTTACATCTTGTAGCTGATATACCATAGAGACTGAATCACCCGGGCCAGACTGTATAACAATACAAAGCAACCCCAAAGACATTTGGTTTACTGTCCTACTGATCATACACCTATTAACCATGTTTGTGTTGACTTTACATTTGCTGGGACCTTACCTGCATATACCTACACAGATACAAATAGTGATGCGTGATGAACTGGCCACAGAGTGGCATCCAAACTTCAACACATACCTAGGCATGACGCGTGTGCATGTACAGACTATGAACATTTTAAATTGCTGTGTTTGTACTGCCATACCTACATCATATGGAGGACTTCCGATGTATGTTGTCCCCTTGGGGATAGATTGAGACTTGCGAATATTTACACTTTGATACAGGTTCTGTGAGATCACAGGACAAAGTGGCACTGTACTTACCTGTTACACAAAAAGGAATTGTTTGTTTTCATAAACATGATACAGTTCAAGCTGGTGGGAGTACTTGTAACATAACTGTGTCTTACAAATGTCATATAACAGACAAAGATCACAGTACTAGTTGTAGCACCATTCATGATTCGTATTGAAGCCTCATGAGAACAACGTGGAAAGATGTGCAGAAACATCCTGAATTGTATAAACAATCCTCTGTTATAGACAGGAAAATGTTACATGCAGAGTTAACCCGCATCAGTAGTAATGTAGAATATTGTTAGTTTGTTTGTGGGAAAAAAGCATATCAATGGTTACCTGAGAATTGGTCCGGCAGTTGTCTTTTGGGTTATCTGGCTCCAGTCACATGACATACTGCACAATTGCCTCTGGGTACGGAACGAACTATAAGACATATAGCTCGAAGAACTGGGAACACAGTCGAGAAACCTACTAATCCAGTGGGTGAAATGGAAGCTGTTCTGAAAATCCATTCTTCTGCAAGAGATAAAGGAATATTGACTCATATGGACTTGAGTGACAGCGTTATATCCTGGGCTGGAACACTCCCAGCTTGTGGAGTACTGAAATCAATCAGGGAACAGAGGAAGTTGTCAAAACCTGTCGGAGGAATGAGCAATGTGACTTTTCACTCTTGAACTTGTGACTGATGAACTGGATGCAATGAGAACTGTTGTGTCACAAAATGTAATAGCGCACGACTGCACCCTGGCGGCGAGAATTGCGTCGGCGCTTATCAAAGAAGACCGCTGTGTCTAAGTACCACATAATAAGAACAATATCAACGCCCACCTAGAGGTAATACAGCAGGTGTCATCCATGGCGGAACCAGGCCCAAACCCACTGACGAACCATTTCCACAAACCATTTGGTGGATGGGGTTCAGTCATACTGAATATCTTGATTGCCATTTGTGTTGTTCTGCTCATATTGGGAGCATGTGTCTGTTGCGGGATACTTTGCATGTAAGTATTAGTCAGGGACTCTGTCGACGTATATGTAACCAAGACTATGTATCAAGACCTGTAGTGGTATTTGTTAATACAAAATGAAATCCTTTCTGAAATGTACAACAAATGACTTGCCTAGTTAAACGTTCCAGAGAGGAAGAGGCTAGGGAATGAAATAATGTTGTATATGTTTCTGGATAGAATAGAAGCAATCAAAGGAGGGAGAATGTTAGCAAAATATATATTTAAACATATATATGACGTGCTAGTTTAGAAGCAAATAGTGTATAATGCATATTATTCTATTTTACAATATGGCAGTAGAGCTTATCATGCATATAATTGCCTGTAGTGTAGCTGCAGTGTGATTGAACCCTGACCCTGGCAGTAACCAGTGCAGCAGGTGTATGTCATTCAGCATTAGTCATCTGCTGGGTTAGAGAATAATAAATGTATGTACAGGTATATCTGTCATCCTTCCACTGAGGAGGATGGCCTTGTGAGCTCTATCTAAAACAGAGTACAGCTGCTCACCAGAGAGACAAAGGAACCTAGTAGGAAATGAAGTGACGACCGGATCTGAACAGTCTTGGAACCTTGACAGAGCAGAATTTACCGAAGGACATTCTAATTGACTATGTGGCTCGCAAGGCTGTGCTATCCTCATGGGAAAACATTTAATAAGCATTACCTTAGCACTGTTGTAGGAATACAATATTGTGGACTATAGTGATGTAAATGCCCTGTGACTGACCACATCATTAAGGTGTGCAAAAGATGATTGTTATCACAATACTCATACAGCTGTTACTTGTATAGAGTAAGACAAAACACTAAACTTGTACTGCATAGTTATTTGCCTCCTGGTGCACAGTAGTAAAACGTTGTTAATCTGAGCTTCCTGTGTTATTGACTGTCATTTTGAAAAGACGAATGAGTGTTACAGTTTGATTTAAACAACGTAATTGACAGATGTGTATGTTCTAGCATGGGAATAGGTCAAGCCAACCACCACAATCACCATGTGTACCACATACAAACAGCCAGTAACACGCAGTAGTAGTGCATGAAGGCATACACGACTGTGGGAATAGTACAGGACATATGGCATGTGCCAAGTGCAGATGCATGACACAAACCCCAGAATGGGTGTCCCTGCAAAGAGGAACATGTGCCAACCACACCTCCCACAGATGTACCGGCAATAAAACACATGCCAAACACACAGAAACACTACCGTCCAACACACGACTGCAACGGAGGCTGGTCAAACACCAACATGAAGCATGCACAAACAGGGACTTGTGTAATTGTTGCCTTAACACCCCCCCCCATAGGCCAAAGAAGAATAGAATGGACATATGCATGTAATGTTGTGAAGGATGTGTGGTAGTCCTCAGTATCACAGTGTTAGGGACACAGATACACTGTCATCAACTGTGACGTATGTGCACTGTAGACAGCATACCTGCAAGTAATACAGAGGACAAACATATGCCACAGAAATATACACTTGAGAAAGAGGATAGGGGATAGACAAGTGTAAATGGGACAAACTATGAATATAGGTTCATACGTCCATAGGTACAGGGTAGGCCATCGACCCAGGTTCAGCCATAACACTACACCATAGTTAGGATTACTTTGCCAACCTTCTGTGCCGGAGATAAAATACTTATGATATTGCTGTACCTCTGTCAAGCAGTGATAATGATGTAATCCCCGGCCTATATCTGCAATTCCCCATCCAATGGACAACATACCCCCGAACAAGGCTAGGAAGGATCTCTGTCTCACATGTACTGCGATGTAGATCCACAGCATTGTGAGTGTCCGGGTGACATATGTGTCACTCCAACACATCCCATTAATGACCGTGACAAGGTTCATGTCACCTGCCCTTGTGGTTCTGAGGGATGCAGATACAGTAGGTGAAGCATAGACATGACATATGGGTTGACATGGCCTCGTATGTCAGGCACAGGTCAACACTAAACAACAGGTATGTGACTGAATGGGGCAGGGGTCCTACAAGTGGGGCAGCATCACACAAATCCATGTCACCCTGCATCTGTATGACAATTAACCTATGAGGCCTTCCCAGCTGCTGTAGGTGTCGGGTCAGATACCCTCCGAATGGGGCAATGTAGTAAATCATAGGTGTAACACGTAATGGGTACAAGGAGACAATGACCTACCCTGATGTAGATGTGAATCCCTGCACAAACAGGTGGGCAATGTAGAAGTCCCACCAACCACGATAGCAACGTGTGTGTTGAACGAATGGTGACCGACAAACTCTGTCCCCTGATCCCTGGTAATCACCCCTGCGCTCAGTGGACAGCTACCTATATGCTGGACAGGGGTGACCTAGTACTCCTCCACAGGTATGATGTTGCATTACTTAGCATTTAGCTGTGGGACATGTCCCTGACAGCAGATATGCATATCTGGGAGGCCCCTTTGAAGGATATCTGTGTCAGATGTCCGTCCCACTATGGCACCTGTTTCGCAGTCATCTACAAACAATGTTGCCCATAACACCCCTCTGTGTGCCTGTACTGTGGAAATGTAGATGTATGAGAGGAGTGGACCCAGGGAAGGGCCCCATGGGACACCGCTTGCGACAGGCATTAGGTCTGACATGCTGCCAGCAACTATGACCGTGTGGGTTGTGTCACATAGACAGTTTACAACACATCCTGTGATGTACATGTTCACATCCCAGCCAATGGGTTTATCAACGATACCTGAGGGGGGTAATGTGTTGAAGGCCTTTGCCAGGTCGAGGTAGGCTGTATGGACTGCAAGACCCCCATCAATGGCCTCAGTGACTGTCCCGAAAATGTCAACCATGCTTTAAAGGCATGAACCGCCCCTGAACAAGCCAAACTGTGTTGGATGCAAAGTATGCATGTCCCCTATGCCTTCATCTACGAGCCGCAGTATGATCCCTCCCCATGTCTTTGCAGATAGGTCTCCTCATGGTAATGGGACAGTAATAACCAGGGTCAGTGGAGGCATTGGCCCTGTGATGTGGGACTACAGTTGCCGTGCGACACAACCTGGGTACGTTACCTGAGGTGAGGCTACAAAGAAATAGCTGTCCTAACTGTGGGTCTAATTCCTCAATGAGATAGTGGAGTACACAGTCGGGTCACCAGCTGGTCTCATGGATGCTATGTCCACTACCCTGGAGAGAGCATGTCCCACCCGTGTGTCACAGAACATTTGGGGACCACAAACCGCTGGTACAGACATCTCCTCATGTGGGGGGGAGGGTGTGGAGATGTCCTCACCGAACTTGTCAGCCCGTATTTTGGCAATGTGTGTATGTTGAGTAAACTCCACATCTTCGTGAACCCAGTCAGAGCATATGTGGGAGTGACCTCCCAGGTGTCGAGCATAGCAAATGAAGGTGGTATGATTGTCAGCCAGGTCCATGTAGGTATATCTGTGGAACGTGCCCTGGACCATGTCATGACAGCATGTAGCTCTACACATATGATGACCAAGGGTGTCATACCTCACAAGGTGTCTGCTCCACCTTGTAGTAGCCACCTCCTCTTGTTGTACAGCCTGTGTATGGCTGGGGTACACCACACTGGATGCTTGGCATTGGTACAATGAACCACAGTTGGGTAAGGGAATGCCTGGTTCATGCAGTCCTGTAGGTACTGGCAGACGGCATATGTGAGTGATGCAGTGGCTGCAGTACTGTCGACCACTGGCTCAGGGTCCTTAAAGGAGACCACAGTAGTGTGCAGAATTGGGAAGTCTGCCTCTGAGCAAGCAATGTGTATGGTAACCGGCAACACTCACAGCAACGGATGCCAATAGCAGATGCCATTGTCCAAATAACATAGATTACCTTCGGCATGACAATATGTATTATCATACATGTATTGACACGTGTCTGCTAATTACAATTGCAAATGGCCGGTAAGACCGGGCTACAGTTCCCGTGATTTACCTAGTCTGGAGGTGTTGTTCCGACAATAAAGTGGCGATACCTCCCAACCGTGACCTCTGGGGATTAATTAAAGCGGTTGTTAACCTGCAACATTGGATGTACACCATTGGGTTCTGGTCTCGGAAAACATGGTTCCTGTAGCACTACACAGTATGGGTAGTCAAGCGGACATCCGCAATTGTTGAACACACAGCATCAGTCAAACCCACTGGCCACAAGGACACAGTCCGACAAGCTCTACACTTTACATATGCACAGTGGTGTCCATTGTAGGACCCAAAAATTTATTAAAGGCATGCGTGCCCGCTTCAATCATCACCTAAATTAACTCATTGTCGTGACCACGTCACAGCCACACATATGCACCGCAAGCGTGTTTAATGTTGATGATAGCTGTCCATGAAATGCAGCACATATGCACAGAAATACCCAGGGTACCGGGTCCATAGAAGTGCGTTCGCATCACAGTCCCGCACACATGAAGGATGTGTAATGGGTACTGTCGACTGTTGCAGTCAAGGGATCCTGGGTATGTAGAAACTGGGCTCGGCGTTGTTTCGCAGGTAATCCTTTGTCCTGCCCCGTGGGAGGGATGTGTGCGTAGCACCTGCCTTACTCTCCACTAATAATGCAAACCATCCACCGGAGAATGCTAAATGCAGGTGTGAAATGTGTACAGCCCTATACTAGTGTCCAGTAGGCAATTCTCATGGATGGACAAGCGTACGGCCAAGATGGCACCCACAACTGCAAACCCGGGGAAATTACACAGCCGCGGTAAGGCATAACACAGGAAATATACATAGGGACTACAGTTGACATTCCACATACAAAGTTGGACCGCCGTGCCAACACCGGCATACACAGCACTCAATCTGCCAGCAACAAAATGAGGAGCACCCGCTACCATACAGCGGAACAGATGTGCGACCTGTGGAACACATACTAATGGCACACCCACAACGTCAAGTAGGATATGTAAACTATGGCGTTCCCACCTATGAAGACAACATGGTTAAATGAATACATAGGTGATCAACATGTTCCGGTGGTGTTATGTTGAAAATACAGTGACGGATATGTCCTATTGGGATGTCTGAGGTTTATTTGAAGCAGTTGCTAACCAGCATCTTTGGATGTATAACATTTGTTCACAGTACTAAATCACCTGGTTACGTAGCACCACGTAGAATGGGTAGTCAAACAGACATCCGCGATTGGGGAACATACAGCAGCAGTGAAAAGCACTGGCCAGTTGGACATAGTCCAGCAACATCTAACTTGACATATGCACATTGGTGTCCATTGAAGGACCCAAAAAACTCACAGAACCCACTCCAGCCATGTCCGAACAACAGACGATGATATAGCCGTGACTACGGCACAGTTAGACATATGCACCACCAGCGTGTTTAAGGTTGCTGACAAGAGTCCATGAAATGCAGGACATATGAACAGAAATACCCAGATCGACGTGTCCATACATGTGCGTCCACATCCCAGTCCCGCACGCATGAAGGATGTGTAATGGGTACTGTCGAGGGTTGCAGCCATGGGATTTTGGGTATGCAGAAATGGGGCTCTGTGTTGTCTGGCTGATAATCCATTGTCCCGCCCCGTGTGAGGGATGTGGGCGTAGTACCTGCCTTACTCCCTACTAATAATGCAAAGCATCCACCGAGAATGCTAAATGCAGGCGTGAAATGTGTACAGCCCTATACCAGTGTCCAGTAGGCAATTCACATGGATGGACAAGCGTATGAACAAGAATGCGCCCCTAACTGCAAACCCGGTGGAATTACACTGCCGCAGTAAGGCATTACACAGGTAATACACATAGGGACTACACTTGACATTCCCCATACAAATAACACAGAGACCCAGATGAGAAAGTCCAAAGCAAAAATGAGGTACTGTAGAAACGGCCGGTGACCACTCAGAGCCCACCAGGAATTAAATGCAGTCACCATAGTTTATTGCAGCACTTTTCGTCTGCTTCATAAGCAGACTTCTTCAGAATACATACAATGCAGTTCAATTCACTACATTTAACACCCTTAATTGGGCAGTAAATAAGATGTGCTAAGTATTAATTAAATGCCTTAAAGGCGAACAAGCTAAAAAGTCTACTCGGGTTACAGATTGCACACAGTGAGTAAATCAGACATTGCTTCAACATGTATATTCTTCCGCGAAAATAATACTATATGTATTAATATGAAAGAAGACCCAACATAATGTTTTCCAAGTGTCTGAGTGTATACGTTACATATATATGTTCTAGGGATTGTGCCATTATATTAATAGAAGTAGACACACCTAGTAATATAAGTGAACCCTAATATATAGAGATAAACACTATGATTATGACTAATGTAAAATATATCAATGGAATGTAAAGATTAAAAATGTGGCAAAGTAAATATTCATTTACAAGGTTAGTTGAATAAAGCAATTCAGACATCCTTGTCAAAATACTAAAACAAGGCCAGCCAGGTGCTCTGTCTCACATGTACTGGGATGTTGTTCCACAGCATAGTGAGTGTCTGGGTGATGAATGTGTCCCACCAGCATGTTCTATTAATGACAGTGCCAAGGTGTACGTCACCTGCCCTTGTGATTCTGAGGGATCTAGATTCTTTAGGTGAAGCATAGTCATCAAATCTGGGTTCGACCTGGCCTTGGATGCCAGGCACAGGTCACCTCTGGGCAAGTGGTATGCGACGGAATAGGGATGGAACCCTTTCAGTTGGTCAGCATAACACATATTCCTGAGACCCTGCATCCGTTTGTGGATGAACTGTCGGGGCCTTTCCAGCTGCTGCAGGTGTCGGGTCACAGACATTCTGACCTCAATCATACTCAATCATAGGTGTAATGAGTGATGAGTACAAGGGGACAATGACCTACCCTGATGTAGATGTGAATGCCTTCATGATCAGGTGGCCAATGTAGAAGGTCTATCTAACTACGTTAGCAATGTGTGTGTCGAACAAACGGTTACCGACAAAACGGGTCCCCAGATCCCTGGTAACTCCCTCTGTGCTCAGTGGATTGCCACCTATATGGTAGCTAGGGGTAACCTCATTCTTCCCGAAGGGTATGACTATGCATTTCCCGGCATTTAGCTGTAGGCCATGTCTCTGGCACCAGTTATCCATAGCTGTGAGGCCCTTCTGAAGGATATCTGTGTCAGATGTGTGTCCGACTATGGCACCCGGTTTGCAGTCATCTGCAAACATTGTCAGCCATAACCCCTCTTTTTCCGCTTGTACTTTTGAAATGTAGATGCGGAAAAATAGTGGACCCAGGTGGGACAACACCTGTGACTGGCTGTGAGTATGACATGGCGCCAGCAACTATGACCGTGTGGGTTCTGTCACTTAGCCAGTTTGCAACCCCTCTGGCGTATGTATTTACATTCAAGCAGACGGGTTTATCAATGATACCTGAGGGTGGTATTGTGTTGAAGGCCTTTGCCAGGTCTAGGTAGGCTGTATGGACTGCTTTGCCCTCATCAATGGCCTTGGTGACTGATCCTAAAAAGTCAGACACGTTTAAAAGGCATGATCTGTATTTGACCAAGCAAAACTGGGTTGGATCCAAAGTATGCAAGTCCCCTATGTCATTATGTATGACTTCCATCATGATCCTTCTCCATGGCTTTGCAGATAAGGCTTGTCAAGCTAATGGGATGGTAATTACCAGGGTCAGTGAATGCACCATCCTTGTGAAGTGGGACTACAGTTGCCTTGTGCCACTACTTGGGTACGTATCCTGAGGTGAGGCTACGGTTAAACAGCTGTCCTAACTGTGGGTTTAATTCCCCAACGGGTTCATGGAGTACACAGCTGGGATACCATCTGGTCCTATGGATGCTGTGTTTACTGCCTTGGAGAGAGCATTTCACACCTGTGTGTCACAGAAGTTCCAGGATCTACAATCCTCTGGTATAGATATCTCTCCATGTGGGGGTGAGGGGGGGGGGGAAGTTAGCACCGAACCTGTCATCCATTATGTTGGCAATGTGTGTAGGTTCAGTCATCCTCACATCATTCTGAACACAGTGTGAGCATATCTGGGAGTGTCCTCCCAGGTGTTCAACATAGCTAAAGAAGGCCTTATGATTGTCTGTCGAGTTCTTGTTGATTCCTCTGTTGAATTTCCCCTGGATGATTTCCTGACAGCCTGTAGGTTTTCACATACAATGAGCAAGGGTGTCTTACCTTACAAGTATTCCACTCTATCTTGTAGTAGCTACCTCCAGTCGTTCTAGAGCTTGTTCATGGCTGGGGTCCACCAGACTGGATGCTTGGCTTTGGTACAAAGAGTCTCAGTTTTGTATGGGATTGCCTGACTCATGCAGTCCTGTAGGTGCTGGTGGAAGGCATATGTACGTAATTCAGCGGTTTGAGTAATGTTTACCACTGGCTCAGGGGCCTCAAAGGAGACCACAGTAGTGTTCAGAAGTGTAAATTCGGCTTTTGAGAAAGGTATATGTATGGTAACCGGCACCACACACAGCATTGCATGCCAATAGCAGAAGCTATTGTCGGTTGTCCAAACACAGGTGTGGAACATCATAGCAATAAACCATGCCTGGATGTGGGTAATGCTAGATATACTCACGGCAGACGTGGTGCGTTCCCGAGTCCGACGCCCGAGGGACCACACACATATGCGGCCTTATGCATAGGCCAACTAGGCAGCCTCCTAGGGCACCGCTCTACTCGGGGCACCTTTCAAGCCTTTATTTTGTGTAGGTAGACCAGGACGGGGTTAGCGGGTGATGTGGCGGTGGCATCATGGAGTACTTCTGCCTAGGGCACCACGTGACCTAAGGCCACTCTTGCCGTGGGTAAATACAGCAGTACCCACACCCAGACGCGGGTCATTGCTAGTATGCCATATCATCTATGGAAAGAAACCATATATTCCCAGACATAATGGCACAGCATAATGCCTGTCCGCCGCCCAAACGCAGACATACGGCACCCGCGGCGGTGCGGACGTACTGCGTGAGATGTCCGTTACCAATGTCGACACTGTCTCGCTTTGTGAAACAAAGTCAACATAGCGATTCAATACTAAACAGCGACGGAGAGCCCGATGTCCCCGTTGATGAGCTGTTCAACCTGTTCCGCCATGATAAATGTGTGTAGCAGAGCGGGACTGGCCCAAACTAAGCAACGGACATGTCCGTGGCTCAGTGAAAGCCGTCACGCAATGTTAAACCCATGTAATATAGCGAGACAGGTTATAAATACCGAGGGTTAGTAATGGAAATAGGTCCGTTCGACCAGACCGTGTGCAATTACTATAACAAGATCTACAACGGGTACGCCGGCCAATCAGTGCACACGGTTAGGAATAATGGGGGGGGACATGGTATCATAGACACGGACAAACCGTGCCCATGTGACTCATCTAACATTCGTACATGGTCAGGGCAGTTCCGTACACTGGGCGGACAAGACCAAACCCAAAGCACCACAGGAACACCCTGACAATCGAAGGCCTGTATGCGTAGGGGATATAAGCCCCTGTGATCTGAACATCCCTGCGGTCACGACATATGCATCCTGGGCCATGAGCGGGAGGGAATAAGGAATGTTTAGCATGTAGTACCGCACCTTTCCCAGCAGGAGAATGGATGCCTGTGACGTGCATGAGTGCGGGGGGGTGGGGGTGGGGGGATATGTAAATGTAGCTAAGTACCATGAGTATGCATATTAATGAGACCGAACAGCTAATGTGTAGTGGTCACAGTAACCGGCAAACATGAATGCAGTCCCGTTTGAATTACGACTATAGAACATATAAATGTGAACGTGTACATAATGCATCCATGCTGCAAAGACTGTTACATGTATAAAGGTGTAAGTGCGTTCTGTACACGTCCGTCAACCAGATCAGAGATATGTTACCGGAATAGTCACAACTAACACAGACCACGTAACCACACAGACCCAGTAAACATATGTAAACAGAATACGGATATGCATGTGCGCCTGCGCGTAACCCACAATTAGGAAATGCAAGTGTGCGTGTGTGATCCACTCGAAGCAGGGAAGGTTAAGGAAGTGTCCTCCACGTCAACCAGACATGTCTCATAAATGTCAGCTCTGAAAGTATGGAATCGGGCAATGCCATGTAAAGTACCGTTAGAAATAGTGAGAAACACACGCTATGTGATGAGACAAACATAGAATGTGGATAGAATAACGTATGTGTCAGTAGTATGGATTGATGACGGTTATGCATCAGTAACCCGACCCACTTGTCAGAAGGTGCCCCATACATTGCGTTCAGTTGGCTCACACTTGTTGACCGGGCTAGGCTAGCTGGATATATGTCCAGTGTCAGCAGAGGCCCGTGGAGAAATGCTCCACACACAATAATAGCACAACATACCAAAGTACTCATATATGTAACCAAAGAAGAACAATAGAAAGTGTCCTGAAAGGACTGGTTACACACAGATCCCAGATGACAGACAGATATATGGCCAGTGGAATCACGTCACAATTATGGGATCAGGTCCCTAAAGTAGCAAGAAGGTCACACATGACACGCCAGCGAATTGCCAGATAGACACTGGTCAATGTAACACACAGCAAGATTAAGGGCCAACCAGCCATACACCATGCCAGAACCTGTACAGTGGAAAGGTATGGCATGGTAATTGATGTGTGTACACAGGTAATCCACAGACAGTAACAAAGAAAGGTATGAAACGAGGGGTTCACATGTATATATCTACACACAGCAGTCCGAGTCCGTATATATGACGCATGGACATAGATTTGTCACTTGAAAACAAGATGTAAACAACTACAGTTTATTCCATTTCATATTGATATAGTTATAATACAGTCATATTCATATGTAACATTGTGACTCATTTACATTCATATTTATACAAAATATGCTTTAATTGTACTTATTGATTCCATGCTTTGGAATCGTAATGCAACAATTATACACATTGATATACAATATCATGATCAACACACTACATTCTAAGGTTTACTCACAACAATTATCAACTATGTTTCAATATACTGATTGTATTGACCAATATTGTAGTTATATTAACACATTGTTGTTGTATTATTGTTTCCATTAAGTAATATATGCAACACTGATTTGTATATGTCAAATTATCATCAAGACTTGGAGCACTGTCCACTTAACTATGAGCAGGTTTATTGATTAATTGACTTTAAACTGACTCTGAAGGAAGCGTATAAGGGACGACTATCTAATGTATTTCGTACTCCGACGATGCCCCATGTTAGTGGGTGAAAGAGCTCAGTATCTTTTGACTGTGGAGTGTATCGTTTTTGTCATTGTCTGTTTTGGCCTGATATATGTTCAATAATGTCTTTTATGAAGATGAACAGGACTCAAGGTTTGCTGTATTTCCGCTTACTGGCACGTGGATATAGATAGGCCAAGTAATACATAATATGGGTAGTCAAACAGACATCCGCGATTGGGGAACAAACAGCAGCAGTCAAAACCACTGGCCAGATGGTGACAGTCCAACACGTTCTACACTTTACATATGCACATCGGTGTCCATTGTAGGACTCCAAAAATTGATCCATTCGCAATATCAACCAGCTGCGATCGACCCAGAAGTGACAGCCGTGACTATGGCACAGCTAGACATATGCACCACCAGCGTGTTTAAGGTTGATGACAACTGTCCATGAAATGCAGGACATATGAACAGAAATCCCCAGATTGTCGTGTCCATAGAAGTGCGTCCACATCCCAGTCCCGCACACATGAAGGATGTGTAATGGATACCGTGGAGGGTTGCAGCCATGGGATCCTGGGTATGCAAAAATGGGGCTCGGTGTTGTTTGGCAGATAATCCGTTGTCCCGCCCCGTGGGAGGGATGTGGGTATAGCACGTGCCTTACTCCCCACTAATGATGCAAAGCATCCACCGGATAATGCTAAAAGCAGGTGTGAAATGTGTACAGCCCTATATCAGTGTCCAGTAGGCAATTCCCATGGATGGACAAGTGTACGACCAAGATGGCACCTATAACTGGAAACCTGGTGGAATTACACAGCTGCAGTAAGGCATAACACAGGAAATACAGATAGGGATTACAGTAGACACTCCCCATACAAAGTCAGACCGCCGTGCGAATACCGGCGTACACAGCACTCGATCTGCCAGCAACAACATGGGGATCACTCGCTTCCATACTGCGGAACAAATGGGCGACCTGTGGAACACATACTAATGGCACACTAACAACTTCAACTAGGAAGGTCATAGGATGTTGCAACACTGGCGTTCCTGCATATAAAGAACATCCTTCAATGAATAAATAGGGTATACATGTTCCGGCTGTGTTATATTGACAATACAGTGGCGTATATGTCCTACTGGGCCTTCTGAGGATTACTTAAAGCAGTTGCCAACCTGCAGCATTACATCAATACCATTTGGGTTAATCGTAGTAGAACATGGGTTTCGTAGCACAACATAATATGTGTAGTCAAACACACATCCGCGATTGGGGAACATACAGCAGCGGTCACAACCACTGGTCAGATGGACACAGTCCAACATGTTCTACATTTTACATATGCACATTTGTGTCCATTGTAGGACCCAAAAATTTATCCATTTGCAATGCCAACCGGCTGCGATCGAGACCCAGATGAAACTACAGCCGTGACTACGGCACAGCTACATATATGCACCACCAGCGTGTTCAAGGTTGATGACAACTGTCCATGAAATGCGGGACATATGCACAGAAATCCCCAGATTGTCGAGTCCATAGATGTGCGTCCACATCCCATTCCCGCACACATGGAGGATTTGCAATGGGTACTGTCGAGGGTTGCAGCCATGGGATCGTGGGTATGCAGAAATGGGTGTCGGAGATGATTGGCAGATGATCCATTGTCCCGCCCGTGGGAGGGATGTGGGTACAGAACATGCCTTACCCCCCACCAATAATGACAATCATCCACCGGAGAATGCTACATGCAGCTGTGAAATGGGTACAGCCCTACACCAGTGTCCAGTAGGCATTTCCCAAGGATGGACAAACGTACGGCCAAGATGGCACCCATAACAGCAAACCTGGTGGAATCACACAGCTGTAGTAAGGCATAACACAGGGAATACAGATAGGGACTACAGTAGACACTCCACATACAAAGTCAGACCGCGTCTAATACCGGCACACAGCACTCAATCTGCCAGCGACAGAATGGTGATCACTTTCGCTTCCATACCGGAACAAATGGGCGACCTGGAACACATACTAATGGCACACCAACAACGTAAACTAGTAAGGTTATAGGATGTTTAAGCTATGGCATGCACACATATAAAGAACATCCTTCAATGAATCAATAGGATCTACATGGTTTCTTCGTGTTAATGTGACAATACAGAGGCGGGAATGTCCCAATGGGATATCTGCGGATTAGTTAAAGCAATTGTTAGCCTGCATCATTGGAATTACACCATTTGGGTTCTGTGGCGGGAAACCCGGTTTACGTAGCACTACATAATATGGGTACTCGGACATCCGTGATTGCTGGACATACAGCGGCAGTCAAACACACTGGCCAGATGGACACAGTCCAATATGTTCTACACTTTACATATGCACACTGGTGTCCATTGTAGGACCCAAAGATTTATCCGTACACAATGTCAACCTACTACAAGCGGGAGACCCAGATGAAGTGACAGCCATGACTACGGCACAGCTACATATATGCACCACCAGCGTGTTCAAGGTTGATGACAACTGTCCATGAAATGCAGGTGATATGCACAGGAATCCCCAGATTGACCATTACATAGAAGTGCGTCCACATCCCATTCCCGCACACATGGAGGATGTGCAACGGGTACTGTCGAGGGTTGTAGCCATGGGATCGTGGGTATGCAGAAACGTGGCTCGGTGTTGTTTGGCAGATAATACGTTGTCTCGCACCGTGGGAGGGATGTGGGAGTAGCACGTGCCTTACTCCCCACTGATAGTGCAAAGCATCCACCGGCTAATGCTGAATGCAGGTGTGAAATGTGTACTGCTCCATACCTGTGTCCAGTAGACAATCGCTAGGGATGGACAAGCGTAGGACCAAGATGGCACCCATAACCGCGAACCTGGTGTAACCACACAGCTGCAGTGAGGCATAACTCAGGAAATACAGATAGGGACAACAGTACACACCCCATACAAAGCCAGACCGCTGTGCGAATACCGGCGTACACAGCACTCAATCTGCCAGCACCGAAAGGGGGATCACACGCTCCCATACCGCGGAACAAATGGGTGACCTGTGGAACACATACCAATGGCACAATATCAACGTCAGCTAGGAAAGCCATACGATGGTCAAACTATGGCGTTCCCACCAATGAAGAACATCCTTCAGTGGATTAATAGGATTAATGTCAATTGACCATGGAATACACCTAATCAACATCAAAGACTCGCTGGCACCTTATGGCACACAAACCAAGACACACATAGGTAGATGAAACAGTCAACGTAGACATTTCGTCCACGATAGGTCACATGTGGTATCCAAAGGTTACTCCATAGACATGTAAGCACTATCACCCGTAGGCTCCGTGAGACTTACACATAACATAGAGGTGTCCAGGCTTTATATATCCCCCCTTACACTTCCATGTGTTACTTTCTGTGCAAACAATGAACAGGTAACCACAGCATAGAAAGCACAGACACAATGTTAACCACACACACATATGTTAACATCTCGGAAGGCATCCTATTAACACATGTATCATATGATATTGTACTATGCCGAATACTCATCAATCGAAGATTTAACACTGTATATGGAAAATATGCATAGCATATCACTGTAATACAGTGGTACAGAACTGAAAGAGTGGACAAATGTGTGCTAACCCTACATCTGTACCTGAACTACATTCCCGTTACGGGGGCTTGCTCCACCTGCCTCTCAAAAGAGGCCTCATCAGTGTTCCATCGGTCAGCCCTGGTGTGTGGCCAACCCTCCACCTATTAATCCAACTAGATCCGCATTCTATAGCATAGCTGATGAGGTCCCCCCTCTGGTATTATAACCTGGACGTCGTACAACACCGAATGTAGACGTATGCCTTGTGATGTGCCCATATCCGGCCGTAGGCATACGGCAATCCTGCGGCTGCCCAGGGCGCCGCACTAGTGGGGCCACCTGTCTAGTAGGTGTGTCATGTGGATATACCAAGATGGGGGCACCATGTGCTGTGGTGGTGGGCGCCATGGGGCCCTACAGCCTAGGGCAGCAGTCGATCTAAGTCCGCTGCCGTAGGAGGGGTAGTACAGTCTGCAGGTATGTGCAGACGTGTACATGAAACAGCGGTCCACAAGGATTACCCATAGTGGTGACACCTGCACAGATGGCTGTAGCAGGACACACACACGGCCATGCATACAGCACAGGTAGACATACACACACCATAACTAGGCAAGTACACACAAGGTGTATGGCGTGTACAGGTACACTGTCAGGTCAGCAAGGATAGCTGTCTGCCACGATATCCAGCAGATGTCCTTACGGTGTTCTGGAATACGGACAGTGCATGGACAATGAGTGGATATGCAACGTACCACAGTTATATGTGTCAGCCGTGCAAATATGCGATACATGGGAAAGACAGCCGTCCATGCTAGAGCAGCAGTACGGGCACAACATAGGTACATAGATATTAAATGTCAGAGATACAGACGGACACATGTGGCAGGCCCGGGAGTGTAATGTACACAGCATCACCCCACCACACCATAGCATGGTGCACATGGAGAACACGCTACGGTGGTCGCCGACCACAACAGGCACACATGCAGTACACGAGCTGCATACCACCATCCACAAACACAGGGATGGCGGCAGGATATGAGTGTTCGGCTTAAAACACAAGGCAATACCGTATGAACCCATGCATCTGGGAGCATGGACACACACACACATGTGGCAGGCATGGTGATTGACCACACCCCCACATACCCAAACGCACAAACGTACGACACAGGTATGGAATGCGCTACTTGGGCCACCGAGCACACCACCATCAGAGGCACATGTACAGGTGGGTGACAACATCCGTAAAGGAATGGCCGCTGATAGTCAAGGTTTGTGTTGCAAAGCGTCTAAAAGCTTGATCATCTGTAGAGGCAGCTGGAAACACACACACACAGGGAAGGGCCAGGAGTCGAACCTACGCCTATCTACATGAACTCACTACAGCATGAAGCATTTACAGAACGCGCTACCGAGTTTACTGAGCACAGCGCTGTCAGAGGCATACTTCTAGGCAGCAGACATCACCCGTAAGAGAATAGCTGGCAATAGCCAAGGTATGTGTTGCGAAGCGTCTAAAAGCATGTTCATCTGCAGAAGCAGCTGGAAACACACACACACACAGGGAAGGGCCGGGAGTCGAACCTACGCCTATCTACATGAACTCACTACAGCATAAAGCATTTACAGAACGCGCTACCGAGTTTACTTAGCACAGTGCTGTCAGAGGCATACTTCTAGGCAGCTGACATCACCCGTAAGAGAATAGCTGGCAATAGCCAAGGTATGTGTTGCGAAGCGTCTAAAGGCATGTTCATCTGCAGAAGCAGCTGGAAACACACACACACACACACACACACACACACACAGGGAAGGGCCGGGAGTCGAACCTACGCCTATCTACATGAACTCACTACAGCATGAAGCATTTACAGAACGCGCTACTGAGTTTACTGAGCACAGCGCTGTCAGAGGCATACTTCTAGGCAGCTGACATCACCCGTAAGAGAATAGCTGGCAATAGCCAAGGTATGTGTTGGGAAGCGTCTAAAAGCATGTTCATCTGCAGAGGCAGCTGGAAACACACACACACACAGGGAAGGGCCGGGAGTCGAACCTACACCTATCTACATGAACTCACTACAGCATGAAGCATTTACAGAACGCGCTACCAAGTTTACTGAGCACAGCGCTGTCAGAGGCATACTT
>NC_056745.1:292884359-292979359 GCF_019279795.1 Protopterus annectens
GTATGCATGTTCCATGCACATGTGCTGTATGGGCATGTGCAGGCTGTTGCACGGTGGGTATGTTCAAATGTGTGTGGTGCATCACTTGACAGTCATGGTGTGTCCTCGTGGTCCATCACATACTCCACAGCTAGCTACCTACACATGACCACCATACTTTGCAGTGTGGGCCCTCACGCAGTGTGGTGGTATGTCTGTGTTGTTTGGCTACATCCACATTCAATGTAGCATACAACAGTCACCCAGGCATTGCCGACAGATATGTTGTTGGCAACATGCCAGCCAATGGGTTACCTACCAATAATATACACTCTCACTCACTACAGGGTTCCAATACATACATGGACATCGCATTGTCCCTGTGGACACATACATGGTACTGCCATGCACACATTATGTCCTCAGACACTGTCCCAATGTCACCTCCAATCTCCATAGCTGTTATATCCTGCCAAACTGGTTGTTATGTGTCTCTGCAGCAGCCCACTGAATTAACTGCTAGCCCATTCATGGACGTTGTGTACCTTGACCACCACACCACCGCATCTATCACACTACACATGGGTGGTAGTGCACTGCACGCGTGGGACTGCATTCATACAGACATGACTGCACCATTCGGTATGGCACTGGGGCACATCCTCACATACATGCTTCACACACTCATTGACGACATCCATGCCTTTACTGGCACCCTTGTTGGGCGTCTGTGTGCCACAGCATACCACATCCACATGATGGCCACCTGTCATACCATTGCATGGGTGGTTGGTGTAGTACAGAGGGTAACAGATCAGACATTATCCCCACATTGCCCTTCAGCACCATTCCACATTCTGGTATTGGCAATGTACACATCCACCATCACATCATACCCTGTGTCTCAGGATGTTAGGCTATGTGACTCCTGGACAGGTCACACAGTGGTGCAAGCATATCATGCTACCTACGACATGTAAAGTACATGTGGCATTACACAGTCCTCAGTCATGTGTCCCCTCATGTTCACTATTTGCTTACATACACAACATGCTGTCACGGAGTAATGTCCATGTCTACATGTCCCACATCTACATACCTGGCAGCATTCTAGCTCCAGCAGCTCATACAGCTAACATCCATGCAGGTGTCGGTGTGGCAGGTATATCGTGTAGATGTCATTGTGTCAGATACATCACGGATGGTGCATACACATCACCTTTGCATAGCGACAGTCATCCACTGGGTATCACGTGGATACTGTCCCTATACATGCATATCACATTGTACATGGTTGCTGTACACACACATGCCCCACATGGTGCTGTGGTTGCCATATTCCACTGTGGCGTGGGTACACATCTGCAGGGCCACACATATCTGGACTATGTGTGTTGCTGGGACATTGGTAGCCTTTGTACTTGTGCCATACACACATCTACACACGGGCAGGGTTACGATAACACATTCGTGGTGTGCCTTCCACAATGGCTACAACTTTCCATGTCACAGTATAGTCATGCCGCGATGTATACCAGGCTCAGACAGTTTACATATGCAGATGACAGACGGGAACACATCTGTACTCATCTGCATACCACTTACACAGTGGTGTCATGTACTCTGCCATGGGCCATGTCCTCCGCATTACTGATGCATGTAGTACTCCTACATGGCGTTTGCAGTGAGCAGGGTGAATGAAGCAGTCATGCATATGTGCACACAAGCCACATTGCTTAGCCTGGCCTTCTGTTTACCTACACAGACTAGACACACACCATGCTGTGGAACATAGGTCCTGTGCACATCCCACAGGGACACACTGTGGCACTGGTCATGTGATAGCTCCCTTGCTGATAGGGTGACACATACACATGGGACCACCACAACAGCAGTACTGTGTAGACATGCAGTTGACATCCACCTTTGCTGTCCAGTGGACAGTACCATGGGGGGGGTGGCACGACTGTGTACATTGCACATGTGTTTACACATGGACCTGCCAGACATCATTGTTGCACACATTGCACCTGCTACAGATAGCTTGGACATGGTTACTTGATGTTCCTTCCATTTTGGGTGGCTATTCTGCTACTGCTCTGTCCCATATCTGCAGGCCATACATATCCTGTTAATGTACATAACACTAGGCCATACGTCCATCATGCATGCTTTGCCTGTGATACTGTGTATAATGTCTGAACGTATCCATCATGATAGCTTTACATTATACATACTTGACATGGTCACCCCTACTGCGAGGCATACGTGCACGTCGTGCACACATTACGTATGACATCGGCAATATCTGCCCATACACATGTGTGCTGTGACACTATACATACATGTCCTATCCCCTGCTGTGGCACTTCATTGTTGGACATCCACTGCCAGCATCAGCGTGGGTGGTGGCATTGTTCTGTGTTTTAAATCACGATGGCACCCCTTGGCCTATCCCAGCTGTGTACATGATGTCCCACTGCTGTGCACACGGTGTCCACAGTGGTTGGTATACTCAGCAGGTTAACACTACATAACCACCTTTCACCACTCTCTCCTTTATGGACAGGTATCTTTACTGACAAACACCGTTCACATACAGTGCCGATTCGTCATACATATCATGCGTTACACACCAGTACATCTCGTGGGTTCTACATACCTTTCCTGTATTGCTTTCCGTATTCCATTTGTGTCTCGCTACTGACAAGTGATCGGCTCTTGTAGGACTAACGTCTTTGTTCGGTATGAACATACAGTTTGACTATCCTGGGAGTCTTCCTTATATCCGTCGTCACCTGCGGCATGTGGATTCATCACACCAATAGCTGTTCCTCGGTGTGTACTTATGCGCATATCACCTGTGCATCTCTTCCATTCGTACGGTACTCGTCGGAACTAGGCCATGGTTCATTCATCGTCTGGGCGTTGGTTATCTGCACTACCTTCGTGGGGATGGTATTTATTGTGTTATATTATGTGTGACTACAACCGCTATGTGTCGCGTCAGGTACATTTGGCTGTGGTGTTAGCCTTGGATTGTGTGTGTTGGGTATGGTATTATGTTCCACATGTGGGTGTCCGTGTCCTGCCGGCGTCTGCCGATGGCGTTTTGCATTCTGATGTGTAACATAGCTCTTGTATTCCTGTACACAACGGATGCAGGTATGCATCCGCTGCTGATAGTGGTTCCCACGCGGATGTTGCGGTATGCCGCTGTCATTAACTGCCTGTATGTTTTGCTGCTATTTCCGATTGTATCCCTTTGATATGTGCGATGGGGTATATCGGCTGTGGGTGACGGGTACGGGTTGTGGGCCTTGCATTTGTACATACACGGTATGCTTCTGTGTGTGCTCCATCCCTGCCTGGGGAGTTACAAGTTACCTGTCTGTTGTTCTAGGAGTGTAGGTTTTGTTGATGTCGTCTGCTGTCGGTACCGCTTGCTTGTGTGCTTCCTGCATGTATTCCTCCGTCACATCGGTAGTATATCTGCAGCTGTTCGTAGGTGCCGACTATCCCTTGGCATTTTGTCACGGATATTTACGGTCATTGTGGTCCTGTAGTTGGGACGGCCTGTATGCTACCGGTTGCCACCTATTCGGGTGGCGATTGCTTGTTTAACACTCGTAGAACACACAGCGGTGTTTACAGGACGATACATGTCCACGATCGGTGCCGGGGTAGCACATGCGTATTTCCGCGGTACATAACTATTGTTGCGTAACGTTGCCGATATATCGTATTGGAATTAACATGTCGGCACCATACATCCGGTGATGGTTTGTACATGCGTCCTTTGCATGTCATGTTGGCTATACTCCTGTGGTACATTCTGGGACATTTTCGATTTGCATCGTTTTACATCGCCACGCGCCTAGCCAGTGAGGAGCTCTCAGTACTACTTTGTGGGTACTGCTATACATACGCCTGTGGTTCCTATACTGTATGCCTACACATGTTATTCCACTCCGCCTGTCACATGCCACCTACATACACATTTTATAGTGTCACACACATTACACTGGCACAGCGGAACACACGACACCCTCACCTCACACATAGACATACTGCCGCTTTCGCAGGGACGGTTGCACACAGTACCTACGTTGACCACATCGCCGGCGGCGGTGTCTACCTCCGCCTCATATCCTAAGAATATTACACGCACATGTCCTGTTACTGTATCGTGGCCTGGCGATCATCCCGAATGGCGAATATGCATTTAGGTGGGTTGACCTTTCCATGGGTGGCGTTCCCTGCTCTGTCCACCCTCCCGGATAGTCGGGTTGTCGTTCAGTATGTTTACTATGTTGAGGGTTCGCATCTTACTGCATCTGTAACCTTGCATCCCTGTGATTCCCTGTTTAACTTGTTGTACTTTATATCTGTGTATGTGTACATATATTTCTACGTGTGTAATGATATCTATATCCATATTTGTGTATGCACATATGTACATATGTAGACACCTTGCGCCGAACGTGGCAGCATACGGCCACGTCGTCTGCTGTCGGACCCGCGTGAGGTTGAGGTGTTGGCGTTCCATGCTCCGCTGGCTGTTGGTTGTGCAGTGTTTGGGTGCTACCTATGTTGGAGTCACACATGGGACCGCCCATACAGTACACATTACGGGCGGACATGTTTGTGTGCCATCCATTTCACTGTGTGTGCAGGTAGGGAGGTGTCAGTCCATGGGGCCTACGCTGTCGGAGTATGTGCTATACATTCCCTCTTTGCCAAGGCATAGGCATATTGGGTACGCCTCCGTCTGCCTACTGGGGCTGGCACAGTGTGTTCATGGTGCTGAACGCCCTGTGCCTGTGCTTGCCTTGGCAGTTGTGGCGGGCTTGGTGGCCCTACACCATTATGTCCCTGCGGCAGCTGTTTCCACAGGATCATATTATGTAGCATAGCACATATTATGAATATGTGGGCACATGTGCCTGGAGAGTACTGCAAGGCTCCACCAGATGTATCCAAACACCGGAACCGTGATTTCAACATCCCAAACACACGCTCTATGATTATTCTGGTTTGTGCGTGTGCCTCATTATGGCGTTCTTGCATGTGTGTGTGTGCATTTCTGATGGGTGTGATCATCCACGGCTCCAATGTGTAGCCAGCATCCCCCACAAGGTGACCTTGTGTGATGTCCCCCCTGGTGAATACCTGATACAGCTGTGAGGCATGCCAGATATGGGAGTCGTGGTAGCTTCCGGGCTGCCAGCACACACATCCATGATAATGCCCTGCGCATTGCACACGACCTGGCAATTGATGGAGGGGAATCCCTTGTGGTTTATGTAGCGTCTACCCTGCTCACCGGGTGGTGACTTGATTTCTATGTGCGTACAGTCTATCGCACCCAGTACCTCCCGGTATTGTGCCACACGGTGGAAGTGGCGCATATTGCTAGCCAACTCCTCCTGAGATCTGGGGAAGTATATATACTCATGGGCATGTCGTAACATGGCATCCAGAAACTGGTGTAGTACCCTGGATGCTGATGCCTGTGAGATGCCCATTATATCCCTGGTTGGCCTTTGAAAGGTACCTGTTGCCAGTATTCGCAAGCTTACACATACCTTTGTGTCCACTGGGATGGGCTCCCCTCTGTTGTCTCTTGTTCTCAGGCTTGGCCGGCACAGCTCCACTATTTGCTGTAACGTGTCCCTGTCCACCCTGTAACGCTCTACTATCTCCAGGTCTTGCAGCCCCTGGTAGGTCACCCTTGGTCTGAACACTCTCCTTCTCCTCTGAGGCCTCCGGTAGTTGTCGGCACCGTCCTCCGCAACTCCGTCTGTCTCTAACACATGCTGATGCATCACGGCCACGGCAGCACCCAACATATACATTTTAAAAGTTCCCCGTGTGTTTACACCGTAAGGTGCAGTGTTTGGGAATTTGCGCTGTGTGTTGTGTGCATTCCCACTTTATAGTGTTGTGCTGTACACCCGGTGATGTCATTGGGTGTGTCTCTGCTGCCATATCTGTGGGTTATCTTCCGTGTTTTACCGTTGGCACTGCAACACTGTTGCCTTTGGTGTTACATTACACTTGCCTGCATTGGTTTAGCTTTACACCTTACTTTACTGTTTCTGCGTTGCACCTACTATTTACGGAGTGCATCCTGCAGGCACATGACATGTCATGCATTTTGTCTGCCGCCCGTTATGCTAACTCTCTCCTTGGCTGTGCTGTATCGGTTCTTCGCTCTTTGCATTTCTGCAACATCCACTACTTTCTTTGCATTCATATTCCTCCCCTTTCCCGTTTTGCAGATTTCTGCATGCAGAGTTGTCAGCTGCTGCCGATTGCCCTCCGTCGGTTGATTGGTGTTAATTGCTCATTACGACTCCAATTACACTGCTTCCGCATTTCCTGATATTCTCCGCATCACCTTCCTGTATCCATGGTTGTTGACGGGCGGCCACATGACTGGTTTGGGGAAAGTAGTCATCCTCGTGCACATGCATCTGTGTGCGCATTGTATACTCTCAGCGCATCTATTTCCTCACACACGGTTCTGATGCTGTGATGTGCATTGTACAGCCCAGGTTTGCTGAGCTCCAATGTGCTTCCTCCTACAGTGGCACACCCCTCTGCGATTGACAGGTGTTCCTCTAGGCCACTCCTCGGTGTTTTACCGCTGCGCCGTTTGGTGCAGCCTTACGCTGGCGGGGGTTTTGCGATTCAGTATTATCTGCCTCATTTGCATGGCATTGACTACTAATACATGGTTACGGCGCCAGACACCGACGCCACTCCTTGGCAACCCTTGGGCTGTGGTTGTGGCTTTCCATTCATACTATGGTGTATTGTGGCTGTGATGCTGATGTGTCTTATACTGCTCTTTTATGGCATTGTCATATTACTTCATTGTTCCTCACCTTCCGCGGACATGTCCTGGGGTTCTGCTGTGGTTTTTGCGTACATGACATTTATGTCGTTATTTACATTTTCTGCAGGTTTTCCTTTGACATTCTCGGTTTCTTTCCACATTGCCATGTTGCACCACTATGACACATGACGCTGGCAGCCTTCCATTACTCCTATGTCATGTTTGGATATATGTAAACTGTTTTTTTTGGTTTACATTGCCGTGCTGTTATGCTACGCCCGCGCCACTTCGTGAATCGCTACTTGCCTTCATTTGCATGGTGCAACACCGCACATGGGGTATTTAACATACCTACGCCGGAGGCGGCACAACTCCGGTGTACGCCGCTGATGCACGTGGGTTTGGATCGTACCTGAATCGCTCGGCGGCCATGTCTGGCGTTGTGGCGCAAGGTTCATGAATCCCGGGGATTGTCTTTGGCTTGGGTAGCTATTTTAACCTGAAGCTTGGCTTTGGTGGATTTTATTAAGCTCATGAGTTGTTTATTTATTTCAGTGACAAGGGCTTTAACAATCTGGGAATAATTAGTCTTACTGTTGGTCAAAATTCTTTTCTTTTTATTATAAAGCTTATTGATATTAGGCTTTCACCATGTGGGTTTGTTTCTGGATTTGATCCTACACTTGTTCCTATGGGGTACAGCTGCATCTATACAGATTTTTACATGCTTTATAATGTGGTGGCATACATTTCTGCATAATGAGTGAAGAACATTGGATTTGCTGGATATTAGAAACTTACTAATGTATCAGTTACTTGTCTTATTGAAATTTCTGAAACTTCTAAAGGTACCTCAGGTGGACGAGATCTCCGGTTTCAGTTTTATTTCAAAAGAGACTGCTTTATGGTCAGACCTAACAAGTGATGAAGATACATAAGGAATGGTGCAAGATAGTCTCATATTAGTCAGAACGAGATCCATGGCATTCTACCCTATTGGGTACGCTATCTAATTGTTTCACGGCATTTGTATTGACAAAATCCAGTAATCGCTGTTTGTGCACTTGTGGTGGTGTACGTTTTCCATAATTTACATCACCTAGGAACATAATATTGGTTTTAATACTGAGTGATTTTAATTCCTGTAGTTAGACATTGTGGTTTTCTTTTGTCATAGAGGGAGTTCTGTAGCTAGCTAATATATACAAGGCCTTTCTGATGGTTATTTGGACATGAAGAAGCTGTAGTGCATCATACTGCTTTACCAGCCTTGATGTGAGCCTCTTCTGGATGTGTATGTGGATTTAGGTCCACAGGGCAACACTAAGAAGTTACAAAAGTGCCACAGTGCAGTATCCACTGTGTGACATACAGTGTCTAGAAATGTGTGTCTGTGCACACTGGGCTATCTTTTTCTCCTTAAGTTGACCCAGGTGAGAGGCCATGTCTATGTCAGGCATTGTGGAATACAGAGTTCCAGCATGGTATGGCACAGAGAGCAAACTTTTCTTTTTCTTTCTGTACAGGGATTTACAGAAGAAGAGAACATTTTAACCACTTACAGTTGTGCTTTCATCTCATTTGATGAACTATATGGCTTTAAGTCAACCACAAAAAAAATAGATGAGAAGTCTTTAAACAAGGTTGCTTTCTAGGAGCCAAATGGTAACTGTGGCCTAATCTATTAATTAAAAAACTTAATGGGTTAAGGATAAGGCAAAAGCAGTGGTGACAGAGAATCATCCTGAATTATACCCCTTTGAATTTTTATCCCTGGGGATCATAATTTGCCCTTTGTCATGGCTTAACTGTAAAGTGGTTTGACACTGTTTCATGGTCACTGCAATATAATTGATCAATAATGGGTATATCTTACATATCTGTGAGTATTCTTTTATCCATGAATGTGGGATGCTGTCAAGTGCTTTTTTGTAATCTATGCATGCCATATTTTTCCTCTTTTTACAATTCTCTATTATGGTTTTAGTTAGCAACAAATTCTTAGTTCAATACAACATTCTTCTGTTAACCTCTTGATCTATTGCAATTACTGAGTTTTTTTAAATGACGATAAACCCCATCTGCATCAGTTACGGCATATAGTTTGTATATCGTCAGAAAACAAGTTATTAGTCTATATTTTATAAGGTAGTTTGGAGGTTAAAGAGGAGTATCATTTTTCCTGTTGTTAACCAGGTTGTTGTCTGCTCAGAATATGCACGTAAATAATTCTTACTCAGGGTTAAATATTTGTGCAAAGATGTTAATACTTTTAGCCAGAAGTTATGCTAAATACTTGTAGCCTGAAGTTAGGTGTTGTATCTGGGGCTGGGGTTTTCAATTTAGGAGCTATTCTTAATTTTGTTTCAATTTCTCTGGCTGTTGCTTCATCACATTTCATATTCTCTACCTTAGAGCCTCTTAATATTTAATTCTTCTATCCATTCAGCGTATTTGTTATGTTCCACGGGGTCTTCATAAATATTTCTCCAAAATGTATCTGTTTCTTATTTTTTAGTGGTCTATTCCTTTTGCTGTTATAGCTCAAGAATTTCTCTTAATTGGCTTAATTACTGTGTTCATCTGTTTTACCAACCGTTTAACATTTTGGGTCTTAATAACTTTCTGTAATCTATTTCTTTCATCAGTCTTAATATGTCTATCATGTCTATTAAATCAAGTAGCTCTTCCCTTAGATCATTTCTTCTAGATGGAGAGCACCTTCTTTGCTCTCCATTTCCAGTGGGTATTCCACAGAAGGTTCCAGAACATCCTCCTTGTGACATATCCTCTTTAGATGCATACTGCTTCATCTGCTGCTGCTTCATGTGTTGGCCTATCACTCATCAGCATTGCATGTAGCAGAGTTGCCACTGTTTCCTGCTCCTTCCTTTGTTGTGTAACTTCAACTGAACTTTTGCACCAGTCCCCTAGTGAAGTTTCCAGAGTTTCACCATGTGGAAAGTCCTCAGATGCCTACCACTCCACCTGTATCTCCTTAATCTGCAGAGTCATTTTGCATCATACTGTGACATTACCTGCGCTGGATTTCTATAGTAAATCTTTTGCTTTGTAAATAATTCATAACTTTAGTTTCTCTTTGTTTAACTTCTTCCTTACTTTGCTCTTCTCTACTTAGCTCTTTTTTTTATATTGTGAAATTTTCCATATCCAGGTGATTTTCTCTATGTTTCTCTTCAAATATTTTTGGTGTTGCTTTATTATATTGATTAGTTTGTCCTTTGCAGAAATATTGCGCAATATCAGATCTCTTTTTCTTTCCCAAGTTTATGTTTCTTTTTATACCTTTCAGAAATGTCTGAGTTTTGTTCTTTATATCCTTGCACTTCCTCTGTCACCTCTTTTTCCAGGTGGCACAAAGTTTATTAGACAATGTAATGCTTTTGATGGATCTGTTGTATTAATGAACACAGCGTTTTATTTGCAGCTTTTTACAGTTTTTCTTGTACAAGTATTTTTCTTTCCTCTAATTTATCTCTTAACGTTTCTTAATATCTTCTATATGAAAATTCTGGGCTTCTTGCATAATAGTATTAAAACACAATTTCTTCCTTATCCGCAACAGTGCTGAACAGATAGCACTGCCACTCTGTCTTATTCATGGCTCTTTTCTGGCCAATCAGTTTTTATGTTTTTTGTGGACTACTACTTCTATCTACCAGGGAACGGGTCATCCCAGCATGATGTCTGCACTACTCAATTGATTAACTTTAATTGTGCTGCTACCATGTGTGAGTAATAATTTGTTCCCATAATATCATCCTTCTGCATTTCTAGGAAATGAGGTCACATTCACATCAACACCACCTAAGCCTCTATCACTGGGTCACAAGAGGCCACTATGGCTACCTCTCAGCAAAAAAATAATGGTTCATTTGATGGAGGTGATCTGGAGTGCTCACCGGTGCATTTAATGTCTGCCTGTCAGGATGGGGGAAGAAGGCTTCTCTTCTGACAGTGGCCCAGAGAGGCCTGCCCTGGCATCATGGCATCAGTTGCAGAAGCTGGTAGCAGATAAGATACAGCAGAAACTGGATTCCTGCTGCAACGATGTGAAGTACCTTCTGGCATTGCTCATGGAGTTATGTAGCTGCCCGTTGGGACACCAAAGGAACAACAGGTCCATAACATATGTCACTGAGGCAAGTGATGTCTGGGTCTGTTGCACTGCACGTTGATGTGGCATCTAGCCATGCATGAACTTATCCTATTCTCACCATGCTACTTTCCCTCCCTTATATGTCACTTCTCATTTTCCAACCCTCCCCATCACCATTTGTCCACCCTCTGCATGTATTTATGCATTCATACACTGTCCTCCCCATATGTTGTGAGTCTACCAAGCATATATGTCTGAGTCTGTGTTTTATGTCCATCTAGCTGCCCTGCTAACCGCTCGTCTTCATCCAACCCATCCATAACCTTCTCTGTCTTCCATACCTTCTCTTCTATTCAATATACGCTAAAGGGGTTCTTTCTCCAAAACAATAATTATATTTCTTTCCTCTCTTTCATACCTTCTAGTTACCCTTGTGAGTTTTCCTTTGCTTGGTGTTCTCCTTTTTCTTACTTTCCTATCTATTCTATTTATCTGTCCTGTTTATGTGACAACCAGGGTTAGCACTTTTGTATGCAGACCCAGAATGCTCTATCTGATTGCCAATATACTACACTTCTTGTGCTGGACATGTGTGAGGCACAGCTATTTAGCACTACACTGCTCACACAAACTTATATTGACTTGGACACACTAACCTGCTTTCTTTGAGACATAGGTCATGTTTGTAATGCATCCTACTGTAGCATTACTCCCCTTATCACTCTGCCTAATTTTGCTTTTTCCATTGCCAATATACATTTTATCTTTATGTGATCCTTCTGTCTGACTGGCAATGTTATTTAATGCCTAATACATAACTAATTAGCTATGCAACTTATCACTCACTGACCCCCTCAAAAAATAATGGCCTTATATATGAATCTCAGTCAGAGCTCTGCAGCATTACATGAAATATCTGAATAATGCAAAAATGTATGAAAGTAATTATCAGAGATACTATTTGGTGGTGGTGTCTTAAACTTGAAAGCTGCATGTTTATTTACTTAAGACATTCTTGCTCTGCATGACTTTTAGGACATTATGACCTCTTTCTTGTGAAGTTGTCAATGTACAGTTGGCTGTTTTTAAATTTCAGCTGCAGTGCATGTATTGCTCATGGCATTTATCTATACCTGCTGTCCCTTTTGAGAAAGAGCATGTTTGTTATTCTGACATTTCCCTAAACAGATAGCACTTATTCATTCTAAGTACAAACTAATGGACAATACAGGCATGGTACTTGTTTGAAACATTTAGCTGTAACAACAAAATATATAACTTTCCATTTTTAAGGTTATGAACTGAAGCAATCATGGAGAGGTAATGCACAGAGAAAACAAGCTACTTCACACAATACTAGAAATGGTGTTAGTGACTTAGATATGAGAAACCTGAACCATAATCATAAACAAAATGTCAAATGAGTCAATGGCAAGGATTTTTTAATTACTGCACATACAAGTGGCATTTGTTTTCCAAAGCGAACACTGGAGCCAATGTTAGATGATTATGTATAACAATGTACATAGACAGTTAAGGACATAACCTGCTAACTTATTTTACATTTAGCCTTAACTTTGAGTCCTTCAGTCTCCATTGGCTGTAACGATTGCTTAGCTAGGCCATTGCTATCAAGCGACATTCCAAAAGAGGATTTTTTGCTAGTTAGGCTTATCTGATTGTCAAATTTTGGGCATTAAAGGTATTCTGCATACAGAAAGTTACTCTGTTGAAATGCTTTATTGCCACTTTTGGTGACAGATTATTCTGTGAATTTTTCTCTAAGCTTACTAGGCCCAATCCCTTATCTGGAGGTACACCAGATGGAATGGATTTTAGCAGAACAACCCACAGAAATAATGCTTACCACAGTTATTACGCAATCACTCAGTGACAAGTTACCTTTATTTAGCTTCACCACAAAGCACCCTGATTTACCTGTCTCATTTGCTACAGTTAAATGTTTTATACACATTTAGTAATGCTTCTTAACTTACAAATCAAGTATACATGCAGTCTGACCCCAACTCAGCTCTAGAGAATCTACTCAGAAGCCTGATAATAATGCAAAACCAACACTATTCAGTAAGGAACAGAGGGGTAATAGCAACACCTGTGCTTAGGTAAATCCTTAGGAGAAAAAAAGTCATGAAGCAAAAAGTTAAAGCCATGGTTATTTCAAGCAATCTATGGATCAGAGGTACTGGTCATACTTTATTTCCTTTCACTATGAATGAAAGATCTAGTCCAAGAAAAATAAATCTGCTTTCTTTAAAAAAGTCTGGATAACCATGCATCTTTGTAGAGGAACATCATCTACCTAGATGATAGAACCAAGCATAGTGGTATAACCACCCCATAAATCACTGTGAACGTTACTCTGACCTATACATTTAAGCTAGCAACTTACAGCTGCACATAGTGTAGCAGATTCCAGCCCTGTGGTACCCCCCAAAAAAGTAAATAAAACTTTATGCCTCCTATTTGTGCTCCTCAACCTCTTCACTATTTCTCAGGACCTGACACTCTTTTAAGGAAAACTTCTAACTATAGTAAAACCAGAAGGAAATGTTTTTAATTTTAATTTAGTTGAAGCCTACATATTTATGTTGCAATGTCACTTTTTATTTCTGATAAATGGACTGGACACCAGGATGACAATACACATTTTCCCTCTTTTTGTGTTCCTGTAGCCAACCATGATCTGTTCCCAGTGTCAATCCACATCCACCATACCACCTAACCCCCACTATACTTACAACAACCCATCCTCAGGGATGGAGAGTAACTCAAGGCATCCCAGTGCAGCACAGTACTGTGGCAGAAGGTTCTTTTTTAACTTAAGCCACAACTTTCCTGTTTCTCTCTGCTCATGTCTGTACATGTCCAATGGGTAGTCATGCAATGTGGATGAGCTATATATTGTCCCATCTCACAATAACGCAGTCAATATCCCTTGCCTATTCCCACTTAGGACAATGTCCACGTATATGTCCCCAGCCTTCATCAGTGGTCTAACTTGAGAAGAATCCAGGTGCATGTGATGCCTGTGCCCTGGCCCAGCAATCAAGGAGCCTCAATCCTCACCACTAACACCAGTGAGGGGCATCTCATATAGGAGGAAAGGATAACAAATACACACAGTAAAGTGCAATTTCCCTTAAGAGCACACAGAAATCACAATCAGTCCAGGGCTGGTCGCTCCCTTGCTCTCCAGGTCCCCAATTAGACTCCCCACTGGCACAGCTATAGTGTCCAGATCTCAGCCAGCTGGGCAAGCTAAAATCTCCAGCACCTTCTCTGTCCAACCAGTGCTTCATGTCCCTGCCCAAGTAGCTGACACAAACACACTTTGAGATAAGAGTTTATACAACCACACAGACACTTCTAGGGAAGGTGGGCACAGATTCTCCAGCTGTGTCCCCTTTTCCCAGACTATATGGTAGAAATCACTGCCACCACCCAGCTAATATTTATCAGCTACCAAAAGGCCCTTAAAAGGGTGTCCAATTATTACTGTGCAATATTATTACTGTGCAATATTATTATCCAATTAGTAGTATAGCCCAGGGATAAAGCTACTAGGGTGGCTTTGTACAATTTTTACCAAAGGCATGTAAGTAGTCTAAAGAGCTTAAATTATCTCTACAAAAAATAGCCACAGTTGAAAGGGTTTAAAATATTTAATAACAAATAGTAAAAACACAAGTTAATACTTTTTACTACACAGTGCTAGTCAAGAGTTCAGAGATCACAGAGAAATACCTAAAATAATTCAGTAGTACAGTTCTGACATCACAGAAAAACACTTGGTCTAATCTTTCTAGTTTCTAGCTATTTCTAAGAGAAAACAAATCTAAGATAATTTACATATAGAACACAGGAAGAGAGTGCTGATGAGTCGGATGGTCAAGACAAAAATGTTTAATAATCTCTGATTCTCTCTGTTTTTAAAATGACATTCCTCGTTCTCATTACATCATTCATCACACTTCCCTGGGTTCCCAGGCTAACAGAAACTGCATTTACATTCTTAACATCTCCTTGTATTATCTTGCAGCTGTTCAGTAAGCAGAGCAATAAAAATACATTTGCATGTTTAAATCTAGCAATTTAACTCTTGGTTAAAAACAATAGAAATAATGTCTTCATGTAGACAGGCTGGAGCCAACTTTAAAGATCCAAGACAGTCATAAAAATACTTGACTTAGCTTCCTTACAGCAGTTTTTTCCATTTAAAACAACAAGCCTGTGCCTTATATTAATATTTACAAATGATATAATTATCTATAAAATTCTATCTGGCTAGGCTGGTAGCCTTCACCCATATCTTCACAGTGCATACCATCCTCCCAGACTAGGCAGTCCTACCTTTCTCCTATCATTCCTTTAGATACCTGAATATTCACAAATCTATGCACAATTCTAATCCTGTTCATGATGCTGCTTGTATTAATGTGCATAGCTGGCAAGTCTGATAGTTATCCACAACAGACCACTTAAAAATGTAATTAAAGAAATAGGTGAGAGTAGGGGATGAACATTAGTAAAAGGACACCATTAATTAAACAGGAAATATATCTAAAAATAATTAACTGATAAACTAAGGTGTATAGCAATGCAATAGGGCCATATTAAGCTCTAGCAAATAGTAGAAATGTCCACAGATATTAAGCAGTTAAGTGGCTCATGGTGCAAAATATCAGTAGCATTAGCATGAGCTATTTTTTAAATCCCAACAAGCAACAAAATGTAGACAATAGCCAGCTTTTCACAGAGGTAATGTTGGAGTACTTATCTGTGGTGGCTGGTGAGAAACTGCATATTTGTATGAAGCAGCCTTTAATACAATACTATGTGGTCTTTTTTTATTATTATATTATAGTTGGACATTTGATATGTACAATGTCAACAACTATGCTATAGCTGCTGTGTATGGAGCTGTCTGTAGATGAAAATGTCTCCTTTCATTTGCTTGTTATTTTGGTTTTGTAGGACTAATATACTTTGTTTGAAGTGTGTTGGAATACTTTATTAAGGCTACTATTTGTGTGAAGTAAAGATGAAATACATTAATGTAGTCTTTTTTAATCAGAGCCAAATATCTGATATGCACACAGTAAACAAAGGGACTACAAATATTGGTGGAGCTATCTTTGAATATGCAAACTGTGTCTTTAGTAGCATTGTGAGTGTGTCTTTAGTACAATGCATGCACATTTAAACTGGAATGGATCACACAAGATTTAATTAGTTGGTTAGTGAAAGACGTGAACGTGTGTGTGTGCATGTGAAATGCTCCAATTATGGGTGACATGTTAGTTAACCAGGCTGAAGCTCAAACCCTGTACCTTAGTTACAAGAGACAAGAGCATAAATCCTCTAGACCAACTATCAGGTTATTAATTTCAGTGCATTTTCAAGGAATTGTGATGTGAGCTTCAGTACATTTTCAAGGCATTGTGAGCTTTAATGGAAGAAAAGTTTACTGCTGCTCATGCTAGGTCTGTTTTCAATGTGTAACTGTTTTGTTTAGCAAATGGTCTTTACTGTGTGTGCTAGAGAATTTGAAAGCAGTGTTAGTATCACAACAGGTATCATACTTGCTTTTGATGCAGAAGTCCAAGGCTTACTACTCCCACACAGTGTAGATGGATTGCTGATACTGTGTTGTACTTTAAGGATGGGGTGCAGTGGAATGCTGCAGTTCTGAGTGCATCCTCCTTAGAATGAGATGGCTTGTAACTATGAACCTGTTGATCATTTGCCATACATTTCCTATTGCAATATTAGCAGCTTACCAGTTTTCATATGTAACACAGGCAATTTATTCTTCAAGGGCAGAAGACACTGAATTTGTAGATGAAACACTGAAATATAAAGTTGTTTGCTAGTAGCAGCATATTCATTAGTTACAGTTGTACAATTATTCAGATGACTTTTACTTCTACAGAGATTGTGCATATTGACTGATATTGGTGGACTGTAATGAAGGAGGAGCCCTTTATGCTGTAAATGTTCTGAAATTAGCTTTTTGTCAGTAGTGGAAAAATGTTTAAAACTTGAATTTTGAAACACACTCAAACAAGTGGTGTATTATACAAAGAATATAATTTAATACAATCAAGAAGATGAATCAAAGAACACATGCATGTGTACATGGTCATAAATGTATGCAAAGGGCCTATGGTTTGAAAGCAGCCCAAAGATAAACTTAATCTGCCACTGCTGGCTCACTGGCAGAACACACACTGTAAAAGTTGCAGACTCCAAATCTGACCTCAAAGCAGTGACAAGTGGAGTACCACAGGGTTCCGTCCTAGGACCTCTCCTGTTTGGTATCTACTTCTCTGAAGTACAGGCTAACACAGAATACCTCTGGCTAACAAAGTTCATAGATGACTGCAAACTAGGAGCCATAGTCAAGTCCCCAAATGATGTGGACATCCTACAGAAGGGCCTCGCTGAGACAGATGCCTGGTGTCAGAGCCATGGCCTCAAGCTCAATGCCAAAAAGTGCAGTGTCATCCCTTTTGATAAAAACTCTGTACAAATGAACTACCACATAGGCAGCATTCTACTTAACACCAAATGTGTGATAAGAGACCTTGGGACCCAGGTGGACAGTAGTCTCTCCTTTGATAGTCACATCGCCACAATAGTCAGGAAGTCCTTCTACATGGCACACCTCATCATAAAAGGGTTCTCATCCAGGAAAAAAGAGGTCATTTTTCCCTCTACTCAACACTCATTAGACCCATTATAGAGTACAACACCCCTTTTGGAATGTACCTCACAAGACATCTGCAGCAGCTGGAAAGGCCACAGAAGTACCTCACAAAGAGGATTACTAGCCTCAAACAAAGGTCCTCACTGACCACCTCAAAAACTCCAGCTTTACTCTGTAGCATATCGCCTACTCCGAGGTGATCTCTGCCTAACATATAAAGCTAGGTCAAACCCAGAGCTGTTGGACATGCTACACCTAAAGAAATCCCAATCCCTCTGAGCTACACACTCTAGGGACCTAAACCTTGTCACCACGATAAACAGGACATGCTGGAGGGATAGATTCCTGTCCCAGATACTTCCCATACTCTGGAACAGGCCACTCATCTATGTCAAGCAAAGTTCTTCATTAGCACTCTTCAAGAAAAATCTTGATGAGTGGATGGGAAATAGGAAATACACCCCGGGGATCACTTCTGTGTCTCTGCTCGACAGTGGCACAGGAAAATAACTTTCTTGGGTGGCATAAGCCCGGGAACCTTGGCTTACGTAGGCCCTTGGACCGATAGCCTAACTTTCTTTGGTGGCATAAGCCAGGGAACCTTGTTGGCTAGGCTTACGTAGGCCCTTGGGCTGATAGCCTAGTACCTACCTATGAACCTATGAACCTATGAACCTATGGCCAGATGCATTTTCTTTGAATGTGGGTTTCAATGCCATTTCAATGAATGTGAGTTTCAAGGGCAGAGAAGTTTACCTTTAGTGCTAAGTCTGTTTTTTTGCGAGACTGCATTGCTTTGTTTAGCAAATGTCTAACTCTGTGCTATAAAATTTAAAATAAAAAATTTGAATTAAATCCAACTATTTGTAATCATTGTAGAAGTAAAGAAGAAAATAGTTTGTACACAGACAGGTTTGAACAGTATTTAGAGTAAGGAGAAATAGCTAAGTAATGGGGTTCAGGAATGTCTTGGGGGGGTGAACTATTACCCTGCCTAGGGCCCCATTTGACCATGATCCAGCTCTGGTTATGAGTCTGACTATGCAGAACAAGTATGCATTTAAGTTAAGCATGTTAGACTTCTTTACTGTAGCTAGAGTATGCTTGTGTGAAACACATTTGAAATACATTACTGGGACCATTATCATCATCATTGGTATCATTTTTGTGATAGTTAGATATCTGAGGTGTTCACAATAAAATGTGGCTATAACTGATGAGTATGAGGCAGTCTGTGGGTGAAAAATAATGATTTTAATGACACAAAAAAGATAAACAATCATTAATCTGACTTTGCAGTATGAGTATTTATTTGTGTAAAGCCAGTTGAATTACGTTACTTTGACCATTTTTGACTTTGCAGTATAAGTATTTATCTGTGTAAAGCAAGTTGGATTACGTTACTGTGGCCATTTTTGCCTCAGTCAGATATATGAGGTGTTCTCAGTCAGTAAAGCAGCTGCATTTGATAGATGCAGATATTGGTTAATTAAAAGTATAGCAATCTGAGTGGTCTGCTAAAATGTTATCATTAGATAGTATATCTTATTTCACTTCTTGAAAAATGTTCAGGATAACTTATTTAAAATGAACACTTAAACAAATGTTGATTTTTAAGCAATAACTACAATTTAAAGCAATCTGGTAGATAAGTATCAATTTAAATCCATAATTAAGGTGAATCCAGTCCAAATGAACATGTGCATTCATGTACATTCCTAAAAAGAAAAAAAAATGCACATATGAGAGGCACATTTTCAAAACTGCCCAGAAACAACTCTACTGCAGTACTTTTGCACAAAGGTATGCAGTACCAGAGTGGGCTGTCTCCACAGCCCTGCTAATGCTACCATGGATTTTTCTCCACAGGGATATGAAGTGCGAAACTGTAATGTCTGGCATTAATGCCTGGCAGAAATCATCTGCGATTTATAAAGACAGAAAAAAAGTAGATGTCTGTGATGTTCTGATAGCTAGGGACAGGTGTGGGGAATGTCATGTGTGTGTGTGTGTGTGTGTGTGTGTGTGTGTGTGTGTGTGTGTGTGTGTGTGTGTGTGTGTGTGTGTGTTTGAATGTGTGTATCATGTATCACAGAGTGAATGGGGGCCTGTGCTAACATGGTGTGACTGCCTCCATTGTTAACTACTGCAGGAAATGCTAATCTGTATTCATAGTGGTTGATGGCTGTTCATAGACATGCAAATTAGCTGATAATAGTTTTTCTTCATTGTAGCTAACTTCTCTTTGAAGGATAACAAGTACACACACAGTAAAGTACAATTTCCCTTAAGAGCACACAGAGATCACAGTCAGTCTGGGGCTGGTTTCTCTCTTTCTCTCCAGATCCCCACTAAGACTCTCCACTGGCACAGCTATAGGATTCAGATTTCAGCCGAGTGGTCAAGCTAAAACCTCCAGTACCCTCTCTGTTCAACCAGTGCTTTGTGTCACTGCCCAAGACACACACACACACACACTTTGAGATTTGGTTTATATACAAACACACAGACACTCCTAGGGAAGACTGGCACTGGTTCTCCAGCTGCCCCCTCCTGCCAGGCTATAAGGTTGTAATCCCTGCCACCAACTACTCTTATCAGCTACTAATAAGGCCCTTCCCAAAGGGTGACAAATTTCACTGTGTAATATTACTGTTATCCAAATAGTGTGTGACCCAGGGCTAAGGATATTCTGGACTGGCTTGAACAGTATCACCAAATAGATGCAAGTACTCTAGAGCTTAAATTATCTCAACACAAAATAGCCACAGTTGGAAGGTTTAAAATATATAATAATAAATAATAACACAAGACAAATCCTATTACTTCAACACAATGATATTACAGAGTTCAGAAATCACAGGAAAATGCTTTAAAATAATATTGTAGAATAGTCTAACATAACTATAGAAAACAGCTAGAATAATCTGGCTAGTTCTAGCTACCTCTAAGAAAAATCACTGTTCTAAATAAATATCTTACATACAGAGCAAAGGCCGAGTGCTGATGAGTTTATTTCTTCAGGTTCAGACGAAATCCAAAATGCTTAATTCTCTTTCTCCGAGAAAGTCTTAAATTGATAACACAGTACTGCTGAGCCATTTCACATTACATCATTCTAGACACTTCTCTGGTTTAGTTTCCCAGGCTCACAGAACTTAAAATTTTAACATTTCTTTGGTCTTGCAGCTGCCAGGAAACCACAGCAATAAAAGACACTTTACATGTAAAACCTTATCTCTTAAATTAAGATAATAGAAATAATTTTCTGGCCCAGACATCTTGTCTCTGAGCTTGAGATCAAAAAGTCATACAATGCTTGACTTATCATCTTTCTTCCAGCAGAGTGCACTGTGGTTACAGTTTTGAAGCTCAGTGCAACATATAGTTTTCTTTACATTTATAAAACAAGCCTGTGGATTATATTAATATTTACAATGACATAGAATTATTTACAAATTTCTATCTAGCTAGGGTGGCAGCCTTCACATAAGCATATATGAAATATTCCACTTACATAGTATATATAATATATATATATATATATATATATATATATATATATATATATGGATCTATATTGTTTCGTAGAAAACACATTTGATCAAAAGTCAGTTTCCCCAGCAAACTTGACGAAAAGTTCACTTCATCGAAAACTCATTTCACTGAAACTCATTCCATTGAAAGTTATACATGGCCTTTTCCCCACTGAAGTGCAACCCTGGAGTTAGAATATTAAGTATAACATTCGATGAAATGAGTTTCAGTGAAATGAGTTTTCAATGATGTGAGTTTTCAGTCAAGTGTGCTGGAGAAACTGACTTTTGACCAAATGTTTTCAACAAAAAGAAGTAGACCTCTCTCTCTCTCTCTCTCTCTCTCTATATATATATATATATATATATATACATACATATACACACACACACACACACACACACACACACACACACACACACACACACACACACACACGTAAGTTATTAAATCATGTATCATTAAATCATGTATCATCTCTAGGTTTAAAAAAGATAGTGCTAATATTCTAGTGTATTTTCACAGGACATTAAGATGTTGTTCATATTGACTAGAAGAAATTTGACAAGATCCATGGGAAACATTCTTTCTAGCTACGATGTGGTGGTGGAGAGTTGCTTTTTAGGTCAAAGTTTCTCAAGATGGAAGAGGAAATGATACAGCAGATTGAAAGGTGAATAATGCAGAACACTGAATAGATTATTTAATAGAGGAGATTGTTATTACAGAGCTGGAGAAACGAAGTCCAGAAGCCCCTGTGCTGATGAAGATGATGAACTAAGGTGAGCTGAATGCTGATAAGGATGTACGTTGGAGTACTATGATAGATTATTTGCAAGGAGAAATAATAGAGAAGATGTTGCCTGATGAACTTGGAAAAGGAGATGGATCACTGGAAGATGCTTACAGCAGTTTGGGGTGTGCTTGGAAAGTAGAGTAGTTGCTTTCAAAAGCATGGTCCATGCAACAGTGTTTTGTTGTGGTCAGTAAGAAAACTAGTGCATATACAGAAATGGTAAACTAATGTAAGAAAGATGCTATGTTTGAAGCTGAAAGAAGACTAGCACTGAAGCAAGGAGAACAAAATGAGAAAAGAAAACTGGTGCTAAGAGTTAAAACAAAGAACAGTGACACAATTAGAAGGCATGAAGTTATAGACAGCATTATTTTCCTTTTGGCATTTAAAGTACAGGACATAATAGATTTAGTATACTTAGTAACAGAATACTTTTGCAAATTTACTTTTGAAACTTTTACTTTACTTGAAAAAAATTATTAATGAAGTGGATAAAAATAATTAATTGGCACCAAGAAATGAGTATATTTTTCAGAACTTAGTTCTGCAGATAAGGAAGACAATAAATGCAATTCACAGCACCAGACATATAGAAACTTGAGTTAAACATGTTTTTATGTTTGTAATACAGTGAATGAGGTTAAAAGATGTATGATGATATAAATATTTGGATAAGAAGCAGGAGGTATGGATGACACTGCATTTGCATGAGGCAAAATGCAGCATATTTCAAATACTATCACTGTAAATGCAAAAGAGGAAACAGTGAGGTTTGGTATCAATCATAAACACTTTTTGTGTTGATGCGGTGGTGCAGCGGTTAGCATTGCCACCTCACAGCAAGAGGTACTCTGGTTCGATCCTCGGCTCGAGTGCCTTCTGTGCGGAGTCTGCATGTCCTCCCTGTGGTCACGTGGGTTTCCTCCGGGTGCTCCGGTTTCCTCCCAAAGACATGCTGTAGATGGATTAGATACTCTAAATTGGCCCTAGATGTGAGTGTGTGCATGTGGCTGCCTTCTGTTGAAGATTGGGAGACGGGCTGGCAACTCGACTCCATAAAACTCCACTGCCAATCATGAGCGGAAAGATGATCCACTGTGGTGACCCCTAACCGGGAAAAGCCGAAAGAAGAAGAAGAAGTGTTGATGACAGGAACTTGGTGCAAGATTGTAATAAAAGAAGATGGGGTCAGAGTGAAAAAGAGGGACATACCACTAAAAATTTAGGTCTAGTTGTCAAAAATGTAATGCATTTTGATTATGTTTCAAAACATTAGGATAAGAGAATATTTCAGGTGAAAGACAATCTGATGATAGTGTGACAGAAGATATCGATGAGGAAAATATTATGGGGGAGATAACTGAAGAAGAAAATGTAATTAATATAAAAAGGATGATGGGAATGAAGTTCCAAATGATTTACAAAGAGAATATATTACAGAGCAAGATAAAAACAAATATACAGCATTATAAAATAAAAAAGAGGAAGAGGGAGAATTTGAGACAGGAGAAGATCAAGAAAAATGCTAATAAATTAGCTGGAGGGAGGTAAAGAGAAGGAAAATAAAAATAAAAACTGGAAATATGAAGCAAGCAAAAAGGAAAGAGATGACAGGAATATTCACAGTAAATGCAAATAACATTCAACATGATATTAAAGGTATAGTAGTGACTGAGTGGTGAAAAATAAGTATGGGGTTATATGTTTGTTAGAGACAAAATGTGTGAAGGAAGAGAAAAGGGAAAAATTAGACAATACAGGATAAAAATATATAGTTAGTGGGAAGTGAAAAGTTTTTTGAAATAGGACTTTTTTATTGAAGAGATAAAGATAGTGGATGAGATTTGAAAAGTAGTTAGAAGACTAGTGGCATGTGATATATGTAAGGATACTTGTAGTTTACATAAACAGTAATATGATAGAGAGAAAAAAGATGTTTCAGGAACTTAGAAACTTTGTACAATTAAATATGCTAATTACTATGGTGGTAGATGTTATCTGCAATTTCAGAAAGGAAAAGAGAGCTAACTCAAGATATTAAAGTAATAAGAGAAGTTATATGACAGTAAGAGCTGTGTATTCAAAAGATGAGAAAGAAATAACAGGTGGGATAAAATGGCCACATTTTCAGACAGTAGAGCAGAATGGGCTAGAATACGGGGTAACAGAGAAGTAATAAAAAGTGAAATGAACTAAAGATTGACTGGAGAGAATGCTAAAACAGATGAAATGAAAAGGGAGCATAAGATTTTATGGGAACAGCATATGGCAATGAGAGAACATTCTAAAAACTGAACAGATCGGCTGAGTTCTTAAATAGAAAAATGAAAGAAATTATTCCTGATTGCAAACGAAAGAATGAAGCAAAGAAATATGAGAGAATATAATGAAATTATAAAAAGATGTGAACATGAACTAGACTAATGTGGTGATAGAATAAGCGAAACAGAAAGACAGCTATATGAAAAACAAAATAGAGAAAACATTAAAGCTATGTTGTTTAGACAAATATTCTATTTAAAAAAAGACAATAAGAGGAAGTTTAACCATTTCTGGGAAAAGAATGAAAACCAAAAGAAAGAAGAATGGATGCGATGTTTTATGAAGAAGAAAATATTAGATACAAGCAGAAAGAAACAGCAGAAATTGTGGAAACGTTTGAGGGCAGAATGCATGAAAAGAAAGCAGTACAAGTATGGATTGTAAAAAACATCCCAAAAAAAAGGTTAAGAATGCTGTAAAAAGTAGATTTCTAAGAGAGAAATGGAAGAAACAATAAGACACAGTTCCTCATTAGCACTCTTCAAGAAAAATCTTGATGAGTGGATGGGAAATAGGAAATACACCCCGGGGATCAGTTCTGTGGCTCTGCTCGTCAGTGGCACAGGAAAATAACTTTCTTGGGTAAGCCAAGGAACCTTCTTGGCTAGGCTTACTTAGGCCCTTGGGCCGATAGCCTAGCACCTACTTATGAACCTATGAACAAAGTAGGGAGGAATAAGTGCCAGCAAATATGAATACATTTGTTGATAAGTTACCACTTAAAATGAACAGAAATCTAAGGTGTTGGAATAAAGGCAATGGGATGAGTATAACTGAGAAAGAATCAACAAAATGAACAGTTCTGGAGAAATTTTAAAATGAAATATAGATGAGAAGTTTTTTAAAATATAAAATTAATATGATATATGAAAATCTGAGAAAGAAAAATGTGAAACCGAAAAATATGACAGAATATTGTGTTCATAGCAATCTGAAGATTATGGAAAAGATGTGAAGAATTAATGTAAATTAAAATAGAGATGATGATGATTTGCTTGATAAAATAAAAAGATTGTTATGGACAAAAGGATGGTAGATAGATAAAGACATTTTAAAGAATTGATGATGTTGCTGACTTAGAGAATTAGATTTTTTTAATTATAAAAATGTAAATATTTTTCTGTAGATTATATGCTAAGAAAAAACAATGGAAAGACATGCGAAGATATATGTTATGAATATGAATGTTTGAATAAGGAAAAGAGATGTAAAAAAAAGCATCCCCTACTATTATTTTTCTATAATTGCCATAATATATTTTACATTCACCTGACCTGCCACCAAATCAAGCAGATGGGACCTCATTTTAAAATGTTATCTGAAGGAGGGCATGCCCAGGAGTGTAATATCTCCCTTAGGCTGCATTACAGTGTCACTACTGGAAACATTAATTTAAGTGCCTTGAGTGGAAATAGAACCTACAGCCTTCCAATATTCAGTGAGTGCTTTATTTATTGAGCTACTGACACCATTAAAATGAGTAACCATAAGTTGATAATATCACAAGAGTTATTGAGTTAAGTTGTAGCTTAGCTTGCTCTTGTAGAGTTTCATGCCATTCCCTGATTTGGCATCCCATGTTGAAGAGATAAAGGAAAAAATGGTGTAATCGGTCCATGTTCCCAATCTGAATTCCTCATCTTTGAGTTAAGGAACAAAAACAGACAAAAAGAAAGAAAAAAAGGTTTCTGCTATTCAAAATATAACAAACTACATGCTACAAATACAAGTGTACATTGTAGCAATTGGGTATCGTACCTCCCACTAAGTGCTACAGTGCTTCAGCCTTGATGACAATTACAGTATCAGCATTCATTTCTGAATGACCGTACTGTAATAAAGCTCCATTAACTACTGTCTATTATCGCACCTAACACCTTGCACCTGAGGTGTCTACCCCCTTTGTCCCAGTTCAAGCTATACTTCTGGTCATACTTTTAAAGTTAGAAGGCATTTTAGGGTTAAAGTATGTCAAATGGAAGGAGATTAACAGAACATCATTTAGTGATATTGTAGAAGTGAATGCGTGAGTATATAATGATTGGAAGATTGAAGGAGGGGGGCACTGACAAATGAGTTGTGGACAGTACAGACCATTACTTACATGACTATTTACTGATGTGATCAATAAGGATTTGAAAATATCTTGAGAAATACAGTTTCATGAGGATATGATATTGTGTTGCTGGAGCTACTTCTCTTTGCTTTATAAGATCATCATGCATTATATTTTTTTATTTCAGTTTGAAATGGAAGTACTTACCATTTTTTTTTTACTTCTGTCTGTGCTTCCACTTCTTCATACAATGACCTGTACTGTGATGCTTGTGTGGATAAGGCAGTATAACAAGCTCTGTGATACTGTAAGGATAAACAACAATGGAATGTTTCCTTCTTTTTTCTTTTTGCATAACAAACGTCTTATGTATGTTGTACAAAAGCAATGCCTAAATGATTATTAACCAGTATATCTCCAACAAAGCTGTACATTACATTGTATGAAATCTGCAGTCTGTATCATAACATTTTGTATATCATTCACATGGGTAGGCTTCAATTATTCAATGATAATAATAATATACATATTTCATCCATGTTTGCTGCTGTGAGTTCTTGATTTACTTGCTTAAGAGGGAAACCCTTCATTAAAAACAATAACATATCAGCACCATTTAGATTTAGCCACATTTTTCAATTAACGACTGAGATTGAAAAATTGAGACCTGAATATATAAATAGTATCAGTGATTTCCTGTTGTTTGTATTTTTATTCAAATATATGATGCAAAACGTATCAGGTTTTGTTTCTTTTCATATCCACAGTTATCAAAACATGAAAGTTACCTGAGCCTGACAAGCAGTCAATACAGCAATGGAAGGTCCTCTAAAGGAATCACAGTTACAAATAATAACTCTGTAATGTAATGATGATGTATACAATAAGACATAAGATCATGGAAGATACATGTAATGGGATTCTGCAGGCTACATTCCTTGCTCTTTATAGTTTATAGCAGTCATCAGTGTTAATGTTTCAGTGCTGGAACACAATTTTAAAATCACAGTAATATTGTGCTTGCAGTCTAAAGTTACATAACTTACTGGCATACTAACTGTAGGCAGGGCAATCTTCATGACTTTATAATAGAATAAAAATGATCTTTAAATCTATAAACCTGATTTATATATCTCTAGCATTTCATTAGTGTCTCTTCATTGTTGCTTCTCTCATACCCGTTTTCCAGCTAGTAGAATGTCTGAAAATGTTCCTTTAGCACAATTCATTCATGCCCACCATTTAACACCCAGCATTAGGTAATGTATTTAGTAGTTGCCATGCTGATGCGCAGATTACATTTGTTAGTATGATTATGCTTCAGGGTACAAATATATTTGATTAGTTCATACTCTGAAGCTGATAACGAGGACTAAATACGTACAACACCATTTTAACCATATGCAACTTATAATGATGAATGGAAAATATAAATGACTATCTTAGGTAAGCTGAATAAAACATTAACTGCTACTAGCAGTCTTAAGACAAAAGAAATGTTGCTTTCATTATGTGGAGAAAAATAACTTTTAACATTATTAATGCAACAGAAATTTCATATAATGCAGGGAATGCTATTAATTTTGTTTTTGATAATGAGGCAAGCCAAATAAAAAAGCCCCATTTTCAGATGTGGTCCTGAAAAAAAAACACAAAAAGACAAAAAGAGATTCAAATCCAGTTTTCCATCTTTACATTATAGTACTTTGGCTACAAGCAATAATAAAGAAAGTATGCATTCTTAAAACTGTATGAATGGCAAAATGATTTATTTATTAAAGGGTTATAGTAGTTTATTAACAAATAAAACAGTAGGTTACCTTTCAGCTATTTTCCGCATTAATTTTGTAAACTTCACGAAAAAACACTGACCACTAAGTAGTCAGGAGTACAACAGACAACAAGCAAAACGTCAAAATAAGAACTCCAAAACTGCCATGACCTTCAGATCAAAACCGCTTTAATAACAAAACAACAAATGGTAATCACTTTCTCACTTAATAATACTGTTTCATAAGACGAGTTTAAACACAAAACAGTAACAGTTTAAAAGTGTTACTGTTTTGTGTTTAAACTGGCCTGATGAAGCAGTATTATTAACTGTGAAAGCACTTACCATTTGTTATTTTGTTATTAAAGCAGTCTTCATCTGAAGATCATGGCAGTTTTGGAGATCTTATTTTGAATTTTGTAAAATTGCTGAATGTAATGACAGAATATTTTAACTTGGAATGTACAGCAAGAAATGTCTTACATATTCTGTTTACATGGTAAGCATGTATTGTAAATATCTTTACAAAGAGATACAGTGAATATCATATTATGAAAAACTGCTAAAAACATTTTATTAGGCTAGTTAAAGGACAGATATAAATATCCTTGCAAATCATTTCAATACTGTTCAGACAATGACTACAAACTTGTCTGTAATGTTTGTACAGTTTTCACCTGAACTGTCAAAAAAATTAATATGTATTTTTATTGTCATACCCCAGCACACTATTTGTCCTCATGTTGGATAGTGTATATTATCACTTCACAAATGTAAAATACTAGGCTCTCAAAGTTTGAATATCTTGACTATCATGTCTGCACAATAAGTTAAGTGGTTTACATACTGAGTGCAAAGATAAAGATGGAAAATACTTCTATAGACCTTTCCTATGACGAAGACCTGAGTTTACCTACGTCTAAAATCATTTTCAAGTCACGTTTGACCTGCATTGTAAGCCACAATCACATAATCCTGGATTCTGAAACAAAAACTGCAGGAAACGCTCAGCCTAACTAGAGTCTTCATTGGGTAAAAACTTAAACTTCCTGTAGTAGAGGCCCATGGGATATATGCCAATGAGCTGTTAAGGACATGCCAGTGTTTCAGCTACATGGCTTCTGAATGCCAATGAACTTTTACTTTTAAGTCCTTATGGGTACATTCAGGCCAATAAAGCCAACCCCCACTAAACACAGACATACATGTTTTAGATTTTATTTAATTTGTCAGTACAGCATAAACCTCCTCCAGTACACGAGGTTTGAGGTTTTACACAGTGAAGACTTTAGTTTGGCTGAATCTTTCTTGCAGCTTTTAGTGAATGGTTTGTCTCTGTGACCTTTTTACTTTTGGTTTGAATTCTGAAACAGTATGAGTTTGATTTAAAATGTTGCACTAAGTCTGCTGTAGTCATGGAACAGTTGTGAATAGTGTTTTGTTCCAATCACAGACTGTTAGGGATACAGGGAAAGGCTACAATGTATCTCTCTGCTAGATATTATACGTGAATATCAACTGGGCATTAATAAATGAAGTCCATTAACTGGGAACATTATGAATCTCAATGGCAGCCATGTCAATAATCATGCTTTATCACCAAAAAAAATCAATCAAGAACATCATTTTAAACATTGTTTTATTCACCCAGTTATTTAACTGCATTTGGGAGTCATAATAAGATGCATTTTCCAAAGAAGACAAAAGGTTGTATATTTGTGGTGCTTTGGATTTTGAATCCATGCTTTTTAACCACAGATTATTTAAATTTGTGTAGGACAGTGGGACATTCTGAGGCAAAATTAGGGATAATCATGTAAAACATGTAATGCATGTGCGGATGTGCATGCATACATGTACATAGACATATATGTACACAGTCATACAATTATATGAGCATCATTGGTAGTAAACCGATCAAGTGCAACAAACAGGAACAAAACACAATACACTTGGCATAGAGTATTAATAAGCAATTCACATTTACTCTTTGAACTGTCAACATTTTCTTTCTGAACTTTACTTTTGTGTTGTTTCTTTTTCTTTTCCCTTAATCATTAAACCCCCTAGCCTTCAAATTGAAACGTGATCTTAAACATATATTCTGATATCTCATGTGTGTTAAGATAAAGTTATTTTGCTGATTCAGTGTATTCTATTCTAGCTGTCTTTTAACATTCAAATGCAAAATGTTACCAGAGCCACATAAAACTCCTTTCCTGCTTGATGGCCAGTATTCCTACCTGCTATAAATAAGATTTAGCATATGTAGGAGTTATTTTTACATGGGCCAACCACAATTCAGATAATTATTCTGTACTGGCATTCCCTGGGTTATAACGATAAGCATCTGTGTCTGCTTACTTTAGCACCGCATCTGTGCTTACTTCTCATAATCATTTGTTTACATAATTTACTTTAACGTAATTTGTTCTTTGTGCTTTGTGTAGTTTTCAGCATGTTTTTTACATTCCTCTTCCACCTGTGTATGAATATGAGTTGCTTGCAGCTTCTGCAGATGTTTAGCAGCACAGAAGTAAAATATCAAATGAATAAAGACTAGATTTGTTTATAATAAACTAATACATATAAAATTCTGTGCAGAAAATATAAAGTAATTCACTGGAACACAAATTAAATAAGGATATAGACTCAATTGATAGTAACCAAACTGAGTGTTTTTAAGGGAACATTTTTATCACATTGATAGTACTGTGCCATAAAATGCTGCTTTACTTCCCAAAGATGTGTCAATTTACTGCTGTTAAGACTGTAAACTTCTAAGCAGGTCTATATTAAAATAACGAATGTTTACTTACCCGAATACCTAAACGCCAACACGTCTTCATCGAACTGCGAGAACATCGATTGTCCTGAAGTGCGAAATTGGAAACGTCGAATTGTCATGGTTGGCCCTTCTGTGGTATAGCTCTGTAAGGTAAGTGTGCGATAGTTACGGACCTTAGGGTTAGGGTGCAGGTTAAGGTAAGTGCATAGATGGTAATGTATGTTAGATTTAGTGTAGGGTTATAAGTAAGGTTTTATTAAGTGTATGTGTGTGGATTATTCAGTCTGTTTGGGTATAGCTTTTTGAGGTAAGTGTGCAATAGTTATGGACCTTAGGGTTAGGGTGCGGGTTAAGTTAAGTGCATACATGGTGGTATATGCAAGATTTAGTGTAGGGTTAGAAATAGGGTTTAGTTTAGGGTTAGAAGTAGGGTTTTGGTTAGTGTATGTATGTGGTTTATTTAGTTTGTTTGTGTAGGTAGCATGTAGCAGGTAGTGGGATGGGACAACTATGACATTTCAAGTTTTTGAATTTTGCTGTTTAGGGCATTCAGTGTATTTGAGGTTCGCAGAATATGTGTCGGCATTTAGGTATTCGGGTAAGTAAACGTTCGCGCTTTTAATATAGACCCCTTCTAAGCAAAATGCCTCAGATTATTACCTGTGAAATTATTTACACTTATTAATGTAAATGAAAATACAACCAGCTGCTTTGTTGATTTTTTTTTATCAAGCATTTTACTGTGGTTTGACCCAGACATGTAAATGCTAAACCTGCATATAATATTATGACATCTCTTGAAAGTTTCCATTTTCATACTGATATGCGACCTGGTCTTCCTGTAAATCCTGGGTTACTGCTTTCGATTTTCTCCAGCCCTTTTTCCTGGCATTGCTGCTCTCACTGGTAGCTCCATAGGATGACTTCTTTGAAGGATTTACAAAGGTTTCATTGTGCAGTTCAGTCTCCTCTGCCAGTTCATCGTGGTCTAAAATGACACATTTATCTTCACTTTGTAGTGTGGGATTTGCCCAGTCCTGCTGTTCACCAGAAGCAAAAATTCCATAAAAGATGACGCCACTGTAATGTACCATTGATGCAATCAGGAAGACTTTCTGCCATTCTTCACGAGTCTTATAGAAAGAAAGGGAAAAAAAATTTATGATGGAGTACAAATAAGTAAATCGCGTTCCAGTGGAGTTAAACCAAAATCTATATGAAATATATGTATAAATGATTCACAAATGTTAATGTCATTTTTTTAGCTGACTGTGTCAGAAAAAAATTAAAGAAATGAGAGTTCATTATATGATAATCTGCTACCAAATGCAAAACCGTAACGTGACTGCTTAAAAGAGTCAGAAAATATTGACACTTAGTATGCATGCTTATACCAATGCCTTTTAATGTCAAATATACATTTTAAAGGCACATAAAATATAGAACTTTACCTGACTCAGCCGTGGCTTAATGAGACTAAAAGGAATTCAATGATTCTAACAAAATAATAGAAACTAATCAATGGCATCATGGAATATAATAACTAGTTTCAACACAGCTCAGCAAATTGAGTGAAAATTTGATTTCCTACAAGAACTCCTGTAAAACAATTACTAAAATCTAGAATTTCAAGCGCCAGCCCTGCTGAGAGGGAACTATCCAGTATTGTTACTAGGGCGTGGGTTATTGCTATATTGTTACTAGGGCGTGGGTTATTGCTATATTGTTACTAGGGCTGTGTACGAGTCTAAAAACGTTGGTTGCAGAAAGCATTACAACTTTCTTTGCAAAGAAACTAGGCCACCAAACTTGTACAGTGTTCAACCTTACTGTCTTTTCCTGGGCTTTTATTTCCTGTTCTTTCCCATAGATATATGATAATATGGTAACAAAATGTGTTACCTGAAGTGCTATCTCCAATGTAAGTAACAAAAAAGAATAAATAAATGAGGAAATAGGAATGTACAAGAACTTATTGGTGATCATTTACAATTGCATGATAAACTGTCCTTTAGAAAGTTATTTCCTAATTTCTTCAGCCTGTCTATGCATTGCAAGCATCCTGCTGGATTTCTTGTGAGATTCAAGTTTAAAGCTCTTGCTCTGCTGTACTCCTTTTTCCCATCACATTTTTTGTTTAGCTATGTAATAACTCTCTGTGTTATGTTATTCTCTATGACTGTACTTGTAAAAAATATGTATATTAATTATGTTTAAAGTTTAAGTTGAGTCTTAATAGTCAAAAATCCTTTTTAACTATGTTTTCCAAATTTCATTACTGTATTTGGAGCTTTTCTCCCCGGGCCGCCGCTGAAAATGGACATATATCCAGTTGAACTTTCCCGATCAACAAATGTAAAATAAAATAAAATAAAATAAAATCACCTATTACTGAAACCCACAGCAGAAGTCATTCTGGTTCTGGTAACACAGTTCCTCATTAAACTATGTTGCTGATCAGTGTAAAACTTATTTGCTTACACATATTTCATCAATATTTCATAAAAGCTCATCTTTTATATTTACATTCATCTATAAAACATACCATTACCTCTTGAAATGCTGCTGCAGTATATATCATATATGGATAGCTTCATTCCTTTAATGGCAATACCACCTTTTTTGGGTGCTAACTCATGCCTGCTGATATTAAATCATCCTCAACAAAAATCTGAATGCCCTATTCATATCTGACAGTCTACTTGTACCTGATGCAGTGAAACGTTTGGTGATATCCATAGTTGTTATGTGAATGTGTAAAGACTATCAGTGCTGTCAACAAATAAGCACAACAAAGCCATGATTCATAGAGGCCTCTTGTGCCAATGTGCAATGGCCATGAATAAGCACAAGCCAAGGGAGTCATAATGAGATGCAAATCAGAAAAGAGTCAACACTCACTGTGAATGCTAATGAAGCCTTCTCGTGTCTACATCTGACACATAGTCATTGTTTTCCGCACCATTCACAGATTCATTATAAAAGAAGGAGACGCACAATTCTATTTACTCTGTAATCCATGATGGTGCTGTCACTTGGTCCTAACCTTGCTATTTCCCAGTGCTAGTTGCTTGTCTTGGCCGAGCCAAAACCATTTGTACCTAATGGCACTTGCCATTCAGGAAGGTGTAGATAAGAGGCAGGGAATAACTCACCATCATTTTGACAATCAGGATATACTTGATAGGTTCAGAGTAGACAGGTATATTGCGAGGGACTTAGTGAGTATGTGTGGCCACAAAGGGGTACTGAGGGGGATGTGTGGCCTTCCAGTCCCTGGGAATACAAAGGTATGTATACCCATCACTATACTTAGCCTGGGATCTTTCAGAGACTGGGGACATGTTCAGTATCTCACCAGCTTCTGCCTCAAGAATGCTATGGTATTTCCTGGATGTACTCTTGCCACATGCAAACCAGTACATTTATTTCCTGGTCTCACTTCAGGAGTGAGCCAGGACTATGTGTGCCTATTATGGGTTGACACATTTCCCTGAGATACTCAGAGCAATAGATTGCACTCATGTCACAATTAGCACCCCATCTGGTCCATGGTGTGAGTGGCACTGTAACAGGAAGGGCTACCATTCCATCATTTGTCAGGTAGTGTATGGTACATAGGGGTGCACCACCATGCCTCTGCCCAGTATCCTGCCAGAACACACAATGTCCATATCTGACATATGTGCTCAGTTTACCACCTCTTCCTGAATGGTAGAATGCCCAGTGGTTATCTTAGTAAGTGGAAAATATTTTTGTGTATTTTTATTTTATTTCAGTAGTTATTTATGGCAAAATGTATTGCTGAGTACTAAATAACCTTTTCTTCGTTTTGTCTTCCCCCTTTTCTCTCTCTCTCTTTTTGTTAATTTTAGATGATGGTGGATATCCACTAGAGCCATTGCTCATGACATCAGTGAGAAATCCAAGAACAGCTGCAGCACAGAACTTCAACACAACCCTGTCCCAGACATCTACTGTCATAGAGATGGTCTTTGGACTCTTGAAGAGTTATTTTAGGTGCCTGGATAATTCTTAGGTTGCTCTTTCAGATGCTTACTACATGTTGCATTCTGCACAACATGATTAAGCGCCACTGTGGTGGTGAAATGACCCATGCTGTCACTGCAGATTCCATTTCCAGTCCAAATATAATTAATGGTTACCAGTTGATGTCAGACCCATGTATGGCTGCACAGGTTAAGAGGTGGTGTACAATTCAGAACTATGGACCACAACATTCAGGTTAGTGTAGCCTTTCTTGTAAAAAAAAATATAGAGTATAATTGATGCATGCAGTTATTGGGATATACTGTGTGGTCCATGGTCTACTGTAACTGTTCATCTGACATTTCTTACCATATTTATTCAATTTTTATTTCAGAATACATACACATATTATTGTTTGTAAAAGTCATGCCTAAATGCTCACTGACCCTTGCTCAGTGATGTTGTAGGTAATCATATAAGGAATACTCAAATTTTAACTGTTTTGTACCAGTAGCATAGCTAGGGAGGGGTTGAGAGGGGCAATTGCCTGACTGCAAATTGTTGGGGTGGAGTGGGATCAGCCAATCCCAATTACTCTTAAATACATGCCCACTTTTAAAAGCCAGTATTGCATTTGTAGTGAAACATGAATGCTGTACTGCTCTGTGTGTGGTCTAAAATTTAGCAAATGCTACAGTTTAAAAGTAAAAACTTTTTTTTAGTAAAATTGTTGTCCAACAGTAGCAACTGTTTGCTATATTGTATTAAGCAATTAGCTATACATTAAAAATAAAAAATATATATTTTAAAGTAAAATATGAGCACTTTAGTAGTCTATGTGGGTTATAAACTATAGCAACTGCTTGTACATTTTGTAGCAAGAGGTTTTCTACAATTTAGAATAAAAAAGATTTATTTCATTGTGCTTTTTTTAAGTAAAATGTGAGGAAGTAGGGTCAGGGTGCAGAGATGGGACCTGTTTGGCTGCTGCATTTCAGGAACTCCAGGTACTTGATTGTTGACTGTTTTTTTTTTTTTTTTTTTTTTTTTTATTGCTGTAGCAGAAGAGAGGAGGTGTGTATCTGGCTACATAGCTGGGGTCCAGTCCAGTGTAATGAATGAACCTTTTTTGTGTTTTTTTTTTTTTTTTTGCTCTGTTATTGGAGAGCTGGGGAAGGAGGGAGGAAATGTGCATCTGGCCACCTGACTGGGGTTCCAATAGAAAAAGGAGTCCCCATTTTTTTAAGTAAAATGTGAGGCAGGAGGTTCAGGGTGCAGAGGCATGATCTGATTAGCTCCTGCATTTCAGAAACCCAAATTCCTCATCATGGGTCTTGATTTCCTTTTTGACTTTTCACTTGGAGAGCTTGGGGAGATGGGTGGATTTGATACTGTCTGCCTTGCAGCTGAATAAAAATGTATCATATTCCATGGGATTCATTAACAATCGTAAGCCTCCATGATGTAAGCATGTTAGCTTGATGAGCAGCAGAGCTAATTAAATATGCATGCTGCTCATCACACCTACACATTTGCAAGCACCTTTTTCTTGACCATTAATAGTGTTCACAGCTATGGAGATCTGCTGTCAAGCATGAATACAGAATGTAAACAAAATAGCTTACATACAGGCAAAGTTCAGATATGAGCACACACACTGTAGAAGGAGAAGTGAAATGGTAAAGAATGTACACAAATAATAGCTGCTTTATAATGCATAATTAATTAATGTGGAAGGGGAAATGTGTCAAGTGCAATCATATAGCACAGGCAAATGTTCTGAAGTGTCTAAGAAACATTTCTGATATAAATCCTGCAGTATTGATGTAATGATAATTAATGTCAATGACAGCACCACAGTTATGCACATAAATGAAAATGGACATGCTAAGAAAGGATATAAAGCGTCCGTATAACAAAGGAGAGTGACACTGATATACATGTTAATTCAATGCTGAGCTGAGATAGCAGTTAGCAAGGACAGAAGATCCATTATGGGATGAATGTATAGTCTGCAGTTATTGCATATGAGATGTATATACATGGAATTTAAGTCTGCAGGCTGACATCACTGCTATATTTTCCACCTCAGTATGTAAAGACAAGAGCAAATGGACTTTACAGCTGTAATGTCAGGTACATCAGAAATCGACATGCTTTTGAAAAGAAATGACACTAACACCCATAGGAAAGGGTTTATCACCTACGAACATGTAATAAACAAGTAAGTGTTGTATAGTCATGTAAATGCTGAATGGCAAAATAACAACACACAGCACACATAAGTTACAAATGATAACAGAGACTGGATGACACGTCATGAGTTCATGTTTTTCATTGCTGATTTGCAAACATTTCAGACATCATTATACTGGGTATGCTCACATGGAATTACAGATAACCCTAATATAACAACAGTAAACACCTCCTACCTAAAACCACTGTACTTTCTTAACATTCAACCTTACACCATACTTATGGATGACTTCAACTAACTCTCCATAAACTGGGAGACTTATACAACCCATAATTCACTTGCTCAGAGGTTTTTGGACTTCATCAATGCAAACACCCTGGAGCAACTAATTAGCTTCCTGACCAGAGGTGCAAATATCTTAGACCTAATACTCACAAACATGAAGGGATGCTGCTCCCTCCCATGCATTAACTCCTCCCTAGTAAGATCTGGTCACAAAATGATCTCCTTTAGTATTAAAACTAACCTGTTAAGAACTTTGCTAAGACCAATTACCTCAAACTAAATGACATCTTATTAAACTTCCAAGCTCCTCCAACTCCAGATGACACTGAGGCCTACTTTGAGCTTTACACAAAAGCACTGTACAACCACATTCATAGTTGCATAGAGGAGGCAGTACCTGCTTGAGTTAAACCTATGATTACTGGCAAAAATAAACCACTCTTGTGGACCCCTTGCATAAACAGGCTATTCAACAAAAGGAAATAAATCCTCTCAAAAGCCAAGAAGGAACTGACAAAAAGATACTCAACAGTTTAAACAACAAATTAGAGAGCTGGCCAGATCTGTCAAAGCAAACTATGAGGCAAAGACAGCCTCCCAGGTGAAAGATAACATAATGCTTTTTTAAATTATATTCATAACCTCAGAGGAAACGCTCAGCAATGTGCCGAGTTAATCATGAATGGCAACACTTACACCCATCCTGAAACTATAACAAACCTGCTGGCCGACAAGTTCAGTTCAAACCCCCCCCCCCCATCACCTGCTACCAAACCCAAAGACATACCCACAACCATCCCCCAACTAGTCATTATGAGGGAACAGGTTCGTACTGAGCTCTCTAAACCAAAAACACTGCCTCTATGGGTCCTGACAACATTCCAGGATGCTTCTTAAATAGCTTAAAACAGAATCTACCAATGCCACTGGAAGTCAGTTCAGATCTCACAGGTAATTGGTTGTGCTCAAAGACACACAGCCTTAACAACTGCTTTTGTGCAATTGAAAGCAGAAGGTCCTCTTGGCAGACACATAGGCACTACTAACATCACATTGCAGTAAAACATGTAAAACATGGCACTGAGTTTGCCATGTGTAATGTTCAACCTATTAACACAGGTTCCAATGGTCATTAGTAGAATGCTTAATGGCATAGCTTTTACCCTTTGCAGATTGGAAAGGGAAAGAAGATTAATTGTGACTTACTCTGATGTCTAGGGCTTATACAATGTTAACATATTGTTGAACCTGCTGTACCAGTTGGGAATAGAACTCATGGGATAAAGCATACAAAAATTGCAACTTAGCTTCTTGAGTGACAATACCACAGCAGAACTATCTTTCAAGCATAAAAATTAGAATTATCCTAATTTGGGAATGAATGGAGATACATACACCTCAAACAGGAATGTCTAAGTGTTTTTAATTAGTCCTGGGAATGCATTCCTATGTAAAAGAAAGTATTTATGTTTATAAATATATTTCAGATGGATGCAGTTAAATGAGCTGAGTAACACAGGATGGGGTATGTTACATACATACATACACACATACTTCACAAGATGTGACTGTACTAAATAGAGAAGTTTACTTTTGCAAGAATTACTATACATTGCTTGCAAGAAACATCATTCAAGAAACAGCAACAAAGGTGCAGTCCATTAATTCCTCCACCAGCTGTACAGTACAGTATATATATATATATATATATATATAAGCATAATGAGTACCTGCATTGCCTGACTTGATTATTAATGCCATATCATAGACATGTTTTGGGTCAGTATACTTAACAACTGGGAGGTGTTCACAGTCCTAAATTCAGCCTACCACTAGCTTAGGTGGTTCTGCTTGCACTTCTTAAGGTCACTGTAGTGATGACAGCATTGATCTTCAGTGTGCTGAATACCTGTTTGATTGAAGACAGCCTTAGCTAACCTATTCCAAGCCTCAGTCTTATACAGAGACCATGTAAAATCACCCTTCAACAGCTTACAGCTGTAGCCCTTCAGGAGAAGTGCCACAAATATCTTGGACTTCTCAACACCCCACATTTGTGCCCTAAATTTAGCATCATTCTCTCCTTTGACAGCCATGTCTGCAAAAGTCAGGTTAGCAAAATATGTCTGAACTGCCTCCCAGTTCAGATCTCACAGGTAATTGGTTGTGCACAAAGACACACAGCCTTAACAACTGCATTTGTGCGATTAAAAGCAGATGGACTTCTTGGCAGACACATAGGCACTACCAACATCACATTGCAGTAAAACATGTAAAACATGGCACTGAGTTTGCCATGTGTAATGTTCAACCTATTAACACAGGTTCCAATGGTCATTAGTAGATTGCTTAATGGCATAGCTTTTACTCTTTGCAGATTGGAAAGGGAAAGAAGATTAATTGTGACTTACTCTGATGTCTAGGGCTTATACAATGTTAACATATTGTTGAACCTGCTGTACCAGTTGGGAATAGAACTCATGGGATAAAGCATATAAAAATTGCAACTTAGCTTCTTGAGTGACAATACCACAACAGAACTATCTTTCAAGCATATAAATTAGAACTATACTAATTTGGGAATGAATGGAGATACATACACCTCAAACAGGAATGTCTAAGTGTTTTTAATTAGTCCTGGGAATGCATTCCTATGTAAAAGAAAGTATTTATGTTTATAAATATATTTCAGATGGATGCAGTTAAATGAGCTGAGTAACACAGGATGGGGTATGTTACATATATACATACACATATACTTCACAAGATGTGACTGTACTAAATAGAGAAGTTTATTTTTGCAAGAATTACTATACATTGCTTGCAAGAAACATATTTAATAATATAATTTTCTTTATTGTTATAGTCCTAATCAAAATGTTGTGATACATGGGATTTTAACATCCATTGTAAAAGTATTTTAGCTGAATTCAAACCCTTAATCAGCTGTGTTTATTATCTAAATTCACTGCACTTGCACATTGTAATACAAAATAGGAATGAGACAGGTGGAATTTCTTCAGTAAGTACTGTCCAAAGTGCTGAGGAAAGTTCACAGTTGCCAGGCATATTTGCTCTACATAAGGCAGCCTAAAGTAATTTTTTTCACTTTTTTCCTTAGGTAGTGAACCATGTTTGCACGCTGCCAAGTGGAGAACTAATGCAAATTAAAATGAATAAAAATAAAAAATATATAAATTATTGCATATTTTAAATAACTATGTGATCTCTAAACAGTATTTCAACAATGCTTTATATGCCTTCTTCTCTCAATTCACTTCAGTTACACTTTGTGCCACAGAATTGCACATCTGTCAGGTGCATTTTCTGCAGTAAATACTATTCATGGCACAGACAGTTGCACAACAATGTCAGGCATATTTCCTGTAATTAAGGCATCCTAATCTAAAGTTTTTATTTTCTTTCTTAGGCAGTTAATAATTTTTTTTCATGCTGCTGATTGGAGAGCAAATGGAAGGAGCATAAGAAAAATATATGCTACAGAAAAAAGCTGATAGTAAATTAAATGCAATCAATGGGTAGATGTAGCAACGATCAGAGCAAGAAATACATTCATGTGATACATTCATCCTTCTCAGTTGTCATTTCAACATCAGAAATTTGACAATGTACTTTGTGGAACACATTATCAGACTTATAATTAATGACAGCTAATTTGGAAGTGGACAGGCAAAAGCTCACATGTTGTTAGCAATAGTGACAAGAATTGCTTTTTAAAACAGCAATACAATTGTATCACAAAATGTGATTAAATATGCATTCAGACCACCCTCTATAAAATTATCAATTAGTTGGATTCAACCCTGCACTAGTTGTCCTTTTTACTATAAGCTCACTACGCTTATACCTTCTGCCACACAGAAAGTTAACTGAAAGCCAAATTGTCTTCACTGATTACCATACAATGTGCTGATGGCCATGCAATGTCACCAGGCTGGTTTGAGCTACATAAGGTAGACTAAACTACATTTTTCACTTTTTTCCTTAAGCCATGAAAGTTAATTTCATGCTGTCAAGTGGCACACAAATGCAGAAGGCAATGTTCATGAGAAACATGCAAACAATTATTTTGTGAATAACAACTTGAATACACATGAAATGAATCACAATGTATATCTAGGAATGAGCACAACTAGCACTGCATTACACTGATATATTCAGCCTTCTCACATCTCCTTACCACATCACTACTATCATGTATGTGTCACAATATCAGGACTTTAGTGAATACCATGGGAATGGAGAAAGGCACAGAGAACAACAGAAATCCTTTCATTGTTCATGCAGCATACACACAATTAACACTGACATAATTCCAGATGACTTATCTGTCAATACTAACCTTACTTGAGTTTCCCACATTAGCACATTCATACGCAAATTGAGTGTCAAGATTTATTATGACCTCCCTCATTAAAAGGATCTGGAAATAGGTTTCAAACCTTGCACCACCAGTACTGCTTTTCTATGCTTAATACCTTTACACATTATGCCACAGAGATAGGAGTGTGGCAACTTGTATTTTTTTCACACAGAACTGTTCGGACTGCTGAGAAAAGTGCAGTAATTCCAGTTTTAATTGAGCTATTAATGGCAGTCCAAATAAAATTTGGCAGTTTTTACCTTGGGCAGTGAAATGCCATTTACTGCTGTTGACCACTGCCAGTTAACGGAGCTCAATGACAAAATAGTGCTCGAGCGATAAAAGGGGAACATTTTTGATCAAAGACTTTAAATGTACATTTCACATGCTTAAGCAACTTGGTTATTTTGTAACAGAAACCTGTACTGATTTGAACATTCAAACAAGGGTAGTGAGAACAATAATTTTAAGAGTATTTCCCATAGTTGCCACAGATAAACATATATATTAATTAGCTAGGAGAAAAAGTGTTTGTTGTACTGATTGTGACATTGTAACAAGTCACATTTAAAGTGCAAAAGAAACAGGTTGAGAAAGTTGTCCTTTCGCATTTGATAGTAAATGTCTGGAAATTGGAATATTACAAACAAGACAGGCATGTACTCACACAATATTAAACAAAGTCTGCAAACACTGCAGGTGAATTTCTTTCTTTCTTTGTAGATCCTCATTCCCTTATCTATGCTTTCTTAATAGTACTTCTGTCTCTGTTTCATTGTATATGTTACCTTTATTAAGGCTTAAAATACTCCCTGAATTTGAACATCATTCTTACTAAGGGTCAGTAACTGTAGTCATTAAAGCCAACATTTGAATGTTAGGAATGCTACTCTCCTAAATCAGTCAATGGACTTTCAGACTTTTTGATAATTATCTTATCCCTGACACACCATAGATATGTGTACTTTAAAAAGGGAAGACTGTGAAAGCTGATTGTTCCTGCAGTCAGATTAATCACAGACACCTAAAAGCCATCAGCAGGGAGCACTTCTCAGTGCTTCTCCTTGTATTGTTAGTGTGTGAGCATTAATTGTGTAGGTCCTTACACCATGTCTACATTCCCTTTACTTAGTGTAGATTCTGGTATTTGAGAATGGTATGATTTAACATCTGATTTGCATACTCACAATGCTGACTGTGCAGTATATAAAGGTAATTGTGTAGCTAATGCCCTTGTATTGTACTGGGGAAATTATTTAGATCCAGGGAGTTCAATACTCCTAAACAACACAACCTTTGGAGAATTATCTATTTCCCCTATACTGCTGTATTGTCAAGGCATATTTTTATTTCTTCTGATATGTTTTTAGTTTAACATTAATAGGTGGATAGCACTGACCACTGAAAAGTATTTTTTATCTTGTTTTTTTTCTTTATCACTTTCTTTTGGCATAGCCATGTCAGCATTAGGAAAAGTATGCTACAGAATGCTACATTACCTATTTCTTTGTTTGTATTTAATTTGATGTTTGCATAGTTATGTCAGATGAACAGATTATAACTTTGTAGGATGGTCTAACATTTTTACCCATGTTAGCAGAAAAAGAAGAATGTGTTCTGTTTGTGGATTTCTACCTGATTGTCCTGCACAACTGTGGAGATGACACTTATAATACTCGTATCTGTTATAGATCATTGTTGATAATTGTTTTAGAAAAGTTTGGGGGGGTACTGTCCTAACGTGTGTAGTCATAGGGATCATTAACTTTTAAATTGTTGGGTGTATGTTGGATGCATGCAGTCACACACAATTGAGTTAACAGCCATTCTGCCTCTGTATTACACATGTAATTATGTGTGTCTGTTTTCTCTTTCATCTCATCCAGGGATATGGCACCCAAGAAGAAACATATACAAATATGAGGTAATTATCCAGGCCTTACATTGCCATGGAAATTTTCTGTTAGGGAAAGGTAGAGGTGACCAATCTACCTGAGAAAAGATATGACAGCAAGTGGTCGATAACATTAATGGTATTGTAGGGCATAGGAGAACTTACTCCCAGATATGACACCAGGCAAGCGATATGATAACCTTTACCCACCATAGGATGGCTTCAATTGCCCAGGAACAGGTGACTATGGAGGTTGGTCCTACTACCAAACCACTACTAACTGAAAGAGAGGAGTTGTTGTCCCTGTCAGAGATCCAGCTAGCTCTGCAGAGGGTTCCCACAGAAGCCTTGATGTTGGTGCAGATGTGGACACCTTTCAGATATGCAAAATGCAAATGTCATTGTTATATATTTATATGTGTATATCTTAGTTGTCTGCTATATATATATATGTAGAGAGAGAGAGAGAGAGAGAGACAGAGAGACAGAGAGACAATGATAACTGTGAGTCAGACTACAGTCATAGAAAATAGTGGAAGGTGTTTTGGGGTGGGGAGAATCCAACTGTTCACTACATTTTTTTAGGAGACAATTTTTAATCTGCACTTGTGAAGTAGATTGTTTCCTTTCCTTTCCATTCTTCAAATACAAGCACTTCTGGATTGTAGGCTGATATCCACCTGCACATGGTAAGCACACATTTGGTCATTGTTATTACAGCATATAACATAGATTAATGTTTATATGAGAGTAAAGTTTATGTTGCTTTAATATCTGTTAAAGTTTAACATACCTTTTATATAATAAAAATGTGATAAATTTTATTGTCTCTTATTCTGTTTGTTGGGTGTATTGCCTGTTATAACAGGTATTCCTGAGGGTGACACTGTGGAGCTCCTACCACCTGATGTTGGAGTATCAGTAGCCTCAGATGATGATGGTAGCAAAGAAGAGGCACAGTCTGGGGTTGCAGAGGATCACTTTGATACTAAGATTGAGGCTCCCACATCCCCGGCTCACATTTTAGACACAGTCAGTATTCCTACACTTACCCTTGGCACACAGACCTCTCACATAGGACAGGGTGAAGAGGACTAAGGTAGTGTGGTTATTCTGGTTGCAGAGGTGGTTGCTTATCCTGGTAGCCATTGTGAGGGCATGATGCCACACAGAACAGTTGCTAGGGGTGCTTAGATGAGGCCTGTTGTCTTCTGTCCTCCTGATGTTGATGTGTCATCAGCTGCAACCAGTTGTATGTGCAGGGCCATAGTAGAGGCACAGGCATGTTCCACCAGGGCCTCAAAAGAGATAATGTGGCTAATTTTGATGCAAGTGACTCCTTGAATGGTGTGGGCAACCCCTTGGACAGGATGAATGACACACTGTATCAGGAAGTGTTTGTGGTGGACTGTGTTTTGGTGAGAGTGGGCATCCACGTGGCTGGATAGCCGCTACAATTATTGATGTTAGCAGACATGCCCATGCAAGATCTTGCTCGCATAGTCACACTACATCTACTGCTCTGTCAGTGATTGTGGTGTCCTCTCTCAGACATGGTAGGCCATGAGATCATGGTCATGGACATAGCCAAGAGGAGGGTTCATACAGCAGACATCACTCACATTCAGGTAGCACCCCAACTTCTAGCCAGGGCCATGGAAGTAGAAGTGAAACTCCTGGTAGAGGTTGTTCTTGTGGTCAGGGGCAAGGATGCTGAACTGAGTGCTCTATTCTGCATGGCTTCCACCTGTCTGAGATGTCCAGATGTAGTACTAGCACAGTGCTTGATTGCATTCAAGCAGACCTACAAGTGCGTAGAAAAAAATGTTTCACTTGCCCATACCATTTCATAGACATGCATACTATCTAAACAGTATTGGTGAGTGCTATACATCTGTTGTTATGTGTTCTGAAGACTGTATACTCTGTTAGATATATGTATTTCTTACTTGCACATTCTTATTTCTTTGGTGTCAGTTTTGCCTCCTATCTCAACCCCCACATTGTGCAAATGATGATGATTGTGCCCTGCCCTTTGCACATATTTTTGTGATTTAGGGTTGTGTATATGTCTGATGCTTAGAGTGGATAGCCAAAGCCTATGTATTCACAAGCTTGCATTTATCAATATGCATTGCAGAAGAAAAGTTGTGAATGATTGCTTCTATAATTGTTGAACATTATTGTAGTTCATTTAGTATTGTCATTATAACGTTGGAAGCATAAGTACTTTAGTCTTGCTTCTAGGTATAGTTGTGCAAATGAGGTACACTTGACCTGTTCCATGTTTTATAGATAATTGTCAGTTGAAATGCTTGATGCGCAGTATTGTTTTTAATACACAAGTGAAAATCAAAAATCTTACAGAGGAGATATTGCGGGCATAAATGTACACCTGAGACAAATGGTCTGCTTAGGGGCATATACATATTTCTATATGAAAGTAATCAGTACAACTTATTTTTTAAGTGAAATTCTTTAGGTGTGGTAGTGAGAGTTTGCAGTGAAACAGAAGTGAGACTCCACTGGATGGTGGCGTTGTTTGGCAGCCAACTGCTGCCAAACAAGGAGTCTAGAGAAAGCCACTCTGCCATAGGACACACACACATACACACTTAAACACAAAACCAGCATATACACACGCACACACACACACACACACACACACACACACACACACACACACACACACACACACACACACACTTAAAACTAAATCATTAATGTTAGATTTCTGTTCTTGAGAACGATCCCTTATCCCATAGACCCGGCATGCTGTCACATAAAACGTTTCCATGCAAATTTGGAACAGAAGATGTCAAATACACACAATTAGGATCAAGAAGTCTGAGCAAGGACAGGGTCAAGCTGCAACTGAGATATGACTCCAAGACTGACCCTGTAATTATCCCATTCATGCTTGAAGTAGAAGTGGTGTTCCAGCAACTAGAAATTGTAACCAGAAACATGCCTCTGATAGTGGACAAACTAAATGGCATAAGGAACTAGATAGATAAAAAACTGCTGCAGTTTGCCTACGATACTGACTCAACCACCTCGCACATCCTGCACAGTTTCCTGTATGGTAGATGGAGAAATATCCTTGGTGAGCAGCTGTTTGAGAGGAAAATGATCCACACCAGTAGTAGTAGCCACTCTCACCCTACAGCTGCTTTTGCAGCTGAAGTGCTTGCTCAGTCATTCTCTGGGGGTGAGTATATACAACCATTGCCTACTATAAAATTTTGAAAAAATATAACATACATGTGTGTACCAAGCTTTGCATCTTCTGTATTTGGGTGTGAATCTCTCTTTATATTCGTGCATGTGTGTATTTTATATATATCTGTATGTGAGTCTACATATACACGCACACACACACTCACACACTCACACACACACACACACACACACACACACACACACACACACACCTGTGTGTGTGTGTGTGTGTGTGTGTGTGTGTGTGTGTGTGTGTGTGTGTGTGTGTGTGTGTGTGTGTTTGTGTCTACTACTGTGTGTGGCATCCACGTACATTCTTGTTTTTTCTTTATAGGTTCCACACTTACCTTGTTATTAGAGCAGGTACAATACTGTCCTTGTAGGTTGTCCCGGTGTGATGTAATCAGAATGCAGCCATTATATGACTAAGTGAAGGTGCTGTTTGAAAGGCATCAATTTTCCTATTTGCATGTGGTTGGAATCTTAGGCTATGAGCGAGGTAGTGAGTGTGTGTGTGTGTGTGTGTGTGTGTGTGTGTGTGTGTGTGTGTGTGTGTGTGTGTGTGTGTGTGTGTTATCCTTTGCCTCTTAGCCTAAGCCAGGGTATACTATACATGCCTCCTTCTGCCAGCACTATCGGCAGCTGGTGGTTCTCTCTAGGACTTCTCATCTGTACCTGCTGCTGCTGCTGGCCCTGCCTGTGGTCCCCGAGGCTGTGGTCGAGCCCCTTGTTGCCCTTGTTGAAGTGTTTTTCTGGGTATTATACAGTATAACATGGCACAGACTGTAAATATTTTGGCAGAAGTATCTGGGTCATACTGCAGTGCACCTCCTTATGTCTCTAGACAATGGAACCTTGATTTAGCAATCCAAACACATGTTCTATGATATTCCTAGTTTGAGTGTGGGCATTGCTGTATCCTTCCTCAGTGATGTTGTGTGGGTTTCTCATGGGTGTCATGAGACAAGGCTCCAGTTCATAGCCTGTGTACCCCATTAGATGACCTTGAGGAATGTTATCCCTAGCAAAGCTGGTGTACATCTCACAAGTGTGCTATATGTGTGAGTCAAGGAAACTGCCTGGGTTACCTGCACAGACACTGTAGATGATCCCTTGGGTGTTACAGACTACTACCTGACAGTTTATAGACTGGAAATGTTTTCTTTTGCTGTACCTCTTTCCCTTTTCCCCAGGTGGGACTTTTATTTCTTTGTGTGTGCAATCTATGAACCCCAGTACTTCAGGGAAGTGTGCTATTGCATAGTATTCCTGCATGGTTCTTGCTCTCTCCATGCTCTATTGAATGTAGTAGTATTGCATTTAAAAAAAACGGAGGTAATATTCTAGAGCCTGCTGCCTGTGACATCTTTAATGTATCCTCTGTGGGCCTCTGGAAAGTATCAGTAGCTAGTATACTAGCTAATGTTAACTGCCTTTCTTTCCACTGGGTTGGGTTTTCAATAATTTCCCTGGGGCCTGAGGTGGGGAAGGTAGAGGTTGCATTATTTCCTCCAGTGTTTCCCTGTCTACCCTCTATTTCTCAACAATTTTTTTGTCACCCAGTGCAGGATAAGCCAAACGGGGTCTAAACACCCTTCTTCTTCTTGTCCAAGGTCTGGCAGTAGCAGCATCAGAACACTGATTTAAATACTTTTGCACATACAGCATAATAACAGCAGCAGAAACCCCTAACATGCTTTTATTTCTAAGTGTAATCATGCTGTATTCCAAAGAGTTTTGGTGTACAGGCCAAAAGCCTACATTGAGTGTACATGATTGCTTTATAGCTTCCTAAATACTTCTGCCATGTTGGTCTGGTTAATTAGCTTGTACTATGGCTCTTTATGATTTCATCAGCATATTCTGCCATTTCCCTTTCTTTGACAGCTCTTCATTTCATGTAGATCTGTTTAATGCATACCATACAGTGTGCTGTTGTGTAGATTTTAACGAAGCTGGCCCATTATTGTTTCTATTATGCAATGTTTCCTCAGTTTGAACAATGTTGTTTGTTGAGATACTGTACATCAGATTATTTCATTGTATCATACAAAATAATGTGTGGTCTTAGAGAAAAAAAATAATTTATGCAATGGGGAGGGATAAGTATTGGCTGTGTTTGTTTACATGGCAGAATATCATTTTAATCCTTTATTTTCTTATTCATGTTCCCTTGAATAGTCATATATTACTACTTTTAAGTAGCTGCCAGTTGTAACAATAGTAATGCACAGAGTATTAATGGTATTAAGGGCTGTAATCTTATGTTATGACATACAGCTTTCTTTCCACTGTTACATGAGGTTTTAAGCAGTACCATTACAGAAATGAAATGCATAAAGTTATATTTTTTACTTTACTTAATGAGTTATTCCCCTTTGAGCTAAATATTGAAATGTATGTACAAAGGTCATACTGTAAGTGACAGTAGGCTAGGTGATGGTGCAAGTGATTTTGAAGAGAGGTTGTCATGAAAACTGTATGGTGAGTTGCTCTGAGGTCATGACCTAGTTGATGCAGGTGATCCCACAGACACTGATCTGACAGTACTGTGGGATCAGGACTTTGAATGAAAAGTTCTGTGAGGTGTTGAATGCCGAAGGTGCCTGCTCAGAATCTGTTGTGCCTCTTCCTCCTGACTAATTACAGTTCTTTCTTGAGAAGCACTTGTAGTGTTATTTGATCTTCCCCTATGTGTCTCTGGACAGTACCCTGTCCTCTTCCCCATCCAAGACTGACTCCTACTTGAGTCCGGTAAGTCCTATCTAGTGTACAAATAGAGGTGGCAATGGATGCATCTTGTGCCACCACAGCAAGCATCAGCGTGATCATGACATTATATCTCCTGTGTGCCACTTCCATATGCATCAGCCTGATCATGACATTATACCTGCTCTGTGCCATTTTCATATGCATCAGCATGATCATAACATTATACCTGCTCTGTGCCATTTCCATATGCATCAGCATGATCATGACATTATACCTGTTCTGTGCCATTTTCATATGTATCAGCATGATCATGACATTATACCTGCTCTGTGCCATTTTCATATGCATCAGCATGATCATGACATTATACCTGCTCTGTGCCATTTCCATATGCATCAGCGTGATCATGACATTATACCTGCTCTGTGCCATTTTCATATGTATCAGCATGATTGTGACATTATACTTGCTCTGTGCCATTTCCATGTAGTGCTGGAAATCCTAATATATACCTTGGAGGACTCTGACCATTTCCAACTGACTCTCTGTAGCAGTGTTGTAAGCCCTAACAATGTCACAGCGTATTTGGTACTGGGCAGCCAATACTTTACATGTTTCCTGGAGTAATTTGTGTGACTGGAGCACCCTTATAAAGGTGTCACTCTGGACACGGTTACCTCTGAATTTCTGCTGTCATCCTGAAAGTGTTCATCTGGGTTTAGAGATACTGGTCTAGAGAGGCATGCATTTTCCTCCTCTGCTAGTATGAGTGTAATGTTAGCATGTGCTTAACTTTGTGATGCACTATCACTTCCTATAGACTTCCTATAGAGTTCCTTACCTGTTGTGGGGTGTGAGACCCTGGCATTAAAGTTGGGCACTGCATGCCAATTTACTCAGGCTGTCTCATAAATTTAACTATGATATCATCCCCTTCAACAGCCATTCTGCTGCTGATATCATCCAAATTTATTGGTATACTGAACTGTTTGTTTTCTCTGCTGACTCTGTAAAAATGATTTGAAAACATTATCAATAATGAAATAGCATACAATACTGTAGGCTGTGGTGATGCACTTGTTAGCATTGTCGCCTCACAGCAAGAGGTTCTCCAGTTCGATTCTCAGCTGGAGCACTTTCTGTGTGGAGTCTGCATGTCCTCCTCACATTTGAGTGATGTTTAAAGAGAGGCAGGTAGGTGTGTGTGTAAATGGGTGTGCCTTCTTTGAAGGGTGGGTGTCGGGCTGGCACCTTGGCATCATAAAAATCCACTGCCAATCATTAGCAGACTGGAGTTCCGCTGTGGCGACCCCTAACCGGGAAAAGCTGAAAGACATTAGTACTGTATGCTTAGAAAGGAGGTGAGGGTGACACTTACCATGCACCCTGCCTTCACTGTCATTCTGTGAAGATGTGGAAGGTTCATCTGTTAATAGTAATTGTGTGTGTCATGTAATCATTCCATGTGAGCATGCAAGTTCCTATATCTAAATATATTTTGCTGTTTTTAAACAACCTTCCTGAGCAGATGTGTGTTGCTGCTACAGACATTGGCAATAGACAGGATCCACACCACCTCTGGCTATTTTAGTCTCATTATCCGCTGTGTCTCAGTCATCCCCATGAATGGTGAGTCTTCATCTGGTGTTAAAGGGATAAGTGCTGGTGGCCCCTCCAGTACTGGTACAGGCAATTGCACTCTGCCTTGTTGTGGCTCTAGAATACCTTGTCATACCATTTTCCTTCTTCTTGCACTGTATTAATATGTAGCTCCTTCCACCAAATGCATTAATGTTTATTGCAACTTAATTCCAGGATTTTTTGTCCTTTCAGCATGTTTGAGCCCCTTTATCAGACATTTGTTGTATGTCCTAAGGACTGCCATGAGGATGTGGTTTTCTTAATGGATGAAGTTATCCTTTCTTTGCCTTGATCCCTTGTTTTGCATAATTACTGCACATAAAAATATGCCACAATCATACACAAAAATATTTTGATCTAATCATCAGTCAAACAACGTAGCAATGAAAACATGCCTGTCATTGTCAGAAAGGCTAGGTTACACAAACCCCATAAACACATGCAGGGTCTCAGTCCAGTCAAGTAAAGTTGTGCTAAAGTAGTGTTCACACTATCATGAATACATCCATATTGGTAAGGCAAGCAGTTTGTCAGCAGATCCATCCTTCCTTACTACTTCCTTGTATTTGTAATACTGTCACTTTTTATTCAGTAATGACACTCAGAAATCTCCCAGTAAGGATACCTGTATGCTGATCTAACAAAACATTCCTGTCACTTCAGTACTTCACAATTAAATCACTATATTTCTACCATGTATGCACACTCAGTAAATGGAAATAAAGTAAATTATTTTCTCAGTGATCACTAATCACTTCTATTGCGGCTGTAAGGAGGTTCCATTTACAAATAACAGCTTTACATTATTCACTAAAACCATTGTAATATGCCTATCATATCAGTAAAGGCAGACACTTCTTGAATTGAACTCAATAGTACTGCTTCTATTTTTTCAGATTTTTAAAGAACTAAGAGGTTTTATGCTTTTTGGCTCTTTAAATGGGAATTGAACTAGCGGGTTGCTATGGGAGAGATATTGTTACTAAGTAGCCTGATTGGATGATGATGTTCATATGATACAAGAAGCGTTTTAAAAGAATGAAATTCTAATAAGTTTTTATCTGAAGAAGTTTGTACATTTTATCAAACGAAAAGTGCTTTATTAAATTGGTTTAGTACTTGGCCTGTGGTCTCCAGATATTTTTTTTCGTGTTTAAGTAGTTTATTTTTGTTCGAGTTTCTCAGTTGAACTCAATAATCTTACATAATTTTGAACTGTTTCATACTAATTTACCATATTTCTATTATTTTTCTCACTTTAAAATGTCTGTGATTTCTTAACTCATTTGCCACCTAACTTGAGTTATCACAAGTTAATATGGTGATGTTAAGCTTGTTCTTGTAAGTTTAAGGTCATTTATGCATTTTTATGAAAATTATGACCCTTTACATTAATCTCTATGAATTACAGTAATACCCGAATGTGTATGGCAACTCATCCACGTAACTAGGTTTCAGCTACTCATGAAAGATGCCTCAGATTCATGTGAATGTGCTAGAGATAACACTGGGTTCCATGGCACTCCTCAGCAGTCCCCAGAATGTTGTGGCAATCTGTGGACAGCCTCAGTGAGTCTGTAACCTAACCATGTTTAGAACAGACAAAATAGATTTCTATGCATGTGAGTCTGCACAACCATGAAGTATAAGCCCTGCCTTTCTAACATAATCTGGCATACCTTATGACCACAATGCACTCAATATTTACTAAAAGTTGTTACACACAGAGGAATATTTAGTTCTGCAAAATGCACATCTCAAAAATAATGAAATAAAAGCATTAATACTGCTGGTACATTGCATGAGGAATGAATAAATGAGATTCAAATGTCTATTTCTTCTTGTGTTTCTTTCAGCTGCTCCTGTTAGGTGTCACCACAGCAGATAATCTATTTCTATTTCTTTCTATCTTCTGCATCTTACTCTGTCACACCAACCCCCTGCATGTCCTCTCTCACCACATCCATAAAACTTATCTTAGGGCTTCCTCTTTTCCTCTTACCTGGCAGCTCCATCCTTAGCATCCTTCTGCCAATATACCCAGCATCCCTCCTCAGCCCATATCCAAACAAATGCAATCTTGCTGCTCTGGCTTTGTCTCCAAGCCATTCAACTTGAGATGACCCTCTAATGCACTCATTTCTAATCCCATCTGTCCTTGTCACAACCAATGCAAATCTTAACATCTTTAACTCTGCCACCTCCAGCTCTGACTCTTGTTTTTTCATCAGTGCCACCATCTCCAACCCATATAACATTGGTGGTCTCACTACCATCTTGTATACCACCCCTTTCACTCTTACTGGTACCAGTCTGTCACAAATCACTCATGACACACTTCTCCACCCACTCCACCCTGCCTGCACTTTCTTCTTCATGTCTCTTCACCACTCACCATTACTGTGAACTGCTGATCCCAAGTATTTAAACTCATCCACCTTCGCCAACTCTGTTCCCTGCATCCTCACTATTCCTCTGTCCTCTCTCTCATTCATACACATATATATTCTGTCTTAGTCCTGCTTACCTTCATTTTTGTCCTCTCTAGAGCATATCTCCACCTCTTCAGGGTCACCTCAACCTGTTCCCTATGCCCACTACAGATCATAATGTCATCCACAAATATTATAGTCCATGGGGACTCATGTCTGATCTTGTTTGTCAACCTGACCATCACCATTGCAAATAAGAAAGGGCTCAGAGCTGATCCTTGATGTAATCCCACCACCACCTTGAACGCATCTGTCACTCCTACTGCAGACTTCACCACTGTCACACTGCCCTTGTACATATCCTGTACCACAAATGTAATACTTTAAAAAGGTAGCAAAAACAATACACAGCAACAGTAGCAATAGCACTAGTAAGTAAGATAAAAAAAACTTGATGATTTTTATTAATGACTTTTATCCATCATGTACATGAAATGTGAATGTATTCCTTTAAAAAAACATTTAGTTGGCAAAGCATTTCTGGTCAAACCAAAGTTGCCAATAATAACAGTACAAGGTCTAATGACCCCACTGGTTAAGTGGGTTTGGTAAGAGTAATGTCACACCCCAGAGGGAGTGTTTTTTAAACCTGTAAACCACAGCCCTGTTCATACATTCTTCATTCTTTTATTGGCACTACGAATGATGGCAGCACTTGTGAAGGCATGAGGCCATGGTCCAGCTGGTCTGATAAAGAGACCAAAATTATGCTCTACCTTCAAAGAAATTCATACCTGGATAAGATCAGGTGTGCATTAGAGGGTCTGACAGGAAAAAATCCACATCTGGCAGAAGTTGGGGGAGCACCTGTCATCCCTGACAGGGATCACCTGCTCTGACCTCCAGTGCAGACACTGGTATGATGACCTACAGAAGTGCAGGCCCAACCAACTGACTGAATGGGTTGACTAGATAGCCATGAGAAGGTCAGAATTCTATAGTAAACATTATTGGTTTTTCTTTTTTTGTCTGTTTTAGTCATTTTAAATACATGTTTAAAAATAAACTACATAAAGTTTTCATAATTGAAGGTATTTGCTTAAGAAATATGTGCAACTTTAAATATGGATCTATACTGTTATAGTAAATTAGAAGAAAGCATAAACATATATATATACACACAAGACTACATTTGTATACAAATATATAGAACGTTTATGAGATAATCTAAGTCTCTTTATAAATGCAAATGTATATGAATGAGCAAGGAAATGTATGTAAGTAAGCATATGTATATGCCTATAAATTGCAGATATATATATATGCATGAGTACACTTAGTATTTTTCATGTACATAAATGCATGTCTTTATACACAATCAAATAAACTTATATTGTCACATAATTCCATTTATACTCTCCACTTTCTTAGTTGTTGAAGTACATGCAGGCAGTTTTTGCAAAGAAAGGATTTTTTTTGTGTAGGCTAGAAAATATTTAGTAGTATAATAATTGTATAAGACAATATCTTTCATAATATTAATTGCACATACAAGATGGCTGAACTCAGTCAGGCACCACACCCTAGTGGGACTAGTGGTTAGAGAGGGGGTGGTGGTTGCAGTATCAAGTGAATGCCCACCACATAGTTTTACAAGAAATAACTGACTGTATTACTTCTGAATACATTTTAAACAATTTCCCTTATATAAAAAATCCCTTGTGCAGAGGGAAAGGAGACAATCCAAAAAACGAAATCCACAGAGGCAGTAAATCAATAAAAAAAGCTGATTTATTTGTAAGTGCTTTCGCAATAAAAATTGCTTCATGGATGAAAGTTTTTTTGGATTGTCTCCTTTTCCTCTGCACAAGGGATTTTTTATTTCTTCACTTCATTTGTTTTGCTGCTGGGGTTTGTTTCATCAATTTCACTTAGTTTACAGTGATTAAACAGTTATCAAAGCACACATTGTTGTCCTGAAACATATGAACTGCATGCATCTGTTACAGTATTATGTTTTGTTTAATAAAGGATGAGTTGAAAGGAAGTGAAAAGTTACTTTCAAATTGATAACTTATTTTGTCCATATACAGCTTCTGCTTTTACTTGAAGAAAATTCACAGACTGTTATATGAAACTGCAGCTTAGGCATGCTGACCATAACAGCTGAAAATAAAACTTAGACTGAAAGTGGATGGAAAGATTAAAGAAAACACCCCTCATCTAAATAGACAATCTGTGCACACGTATGAAAGTGTAATAATTTGAAGAAAGATGCAATCCAATTTATAATTTGCATTAAAGGAAATATTGCCACTGCATGAAAATTCAGATGTAAATAAATATTTATACTAAGTGACTGAAATAATGATGGAAATGCCTTGCAGAGCACTAGTAATTACATCAGAAATTATAAGGAAAAAAGTAAGATACAGGTAAACAATGGTCTTATGTCTTCTTTATCTAGTGGAGGAGTAGATTACTTATAACCACGCTTAACAAAATCACAGATTAAAAAGATTAATTGAAGTTGCTGGTAAGGAGGAATAAAGTAATAAATGCAATATTCTGTCTTTAACTGATTTTTTTAACGCTATTATATATATATATATATATATATATATATATATATATATATATATATATATATAAAACTGCACATATTTATAAAGGATGGTAAATGAAGGCCTAAAATGTTTTCAGCACAGTATTGCAACCAAATATAACACATATTTAACCTAGTTTAACCTATAAACCTGTATGTCAATGTATATATACAATATTCTGACTTTAACTGATTTCATTACTATATATTTCAATGTTTTTTTTATAAAGAATGGCAACATAATGACTAAACTGCTTTCAGTACAATACTGCAACCAAATCCATAGCAGTCACAAATTTGAAATGTATTGTAATTTATTATAGCAATAACCCATGCCTGGGTGTGGGTAATGTGGGATTTACCCACGGTTGGCGTGGTTTGGTCCCGAGGGACCAAACAAAGACAACCATGGGTAAATCCCGCATTACCCACACCCAGAAGTGGGTTATTGCTATTATACTATGACATTATTTAAGAAAAGAAATAATTACTTTTCTTAAATAATGGCATTGTATAATGCCTCTTTGCTGCCCTTCCGCAGCTGTCTGGTATCCGCGGCAGTTCTGATGTACTGCGCATGCCTACGCAGTACATCAGAGCTATGGCCAAAAGCAACAGAGAAAGCAAGATCTCCATTGCTTTTTACTGTTTCGCTATGTTAAATGGGTTTAACATAGCGAGACAGCTTTAAAATAAGCAACGGAGATGTCCGTTGCTTATTTTAAAGCTGTCTCGCTATGTTAAACCCATTTACATAGCGAAACAGTAAAAATCAACGGAGATCTTGCTTTCTCAGTTGCTTTTTTTTTTAAACCTGTCTCGCTATGTTAAATGGGTTTAACATAGCGAGACAGCTTTAAAATAAGCAACGGAGATGTCCGTTGCTTATTTTAAAGCTGTCTCGCTATGTTAAACCCATTTAACATAGCAAGACAGGTTTAAAAAAAAAGCAACGGAGAAAGCAAGATCTCCGTTGCTTTTTACACACTGTGTCACTATGTTAAAGGAGTTTAACATAGCGAGACAGCTTTTAAAAAAGCAACGGAGATCTCCGTTGCTTTTTTTAAACCTGTCTCGATATGTTAAACTCTTTTAACATAGCGAGACAGTGTTTTAAAAGAGACTTATACTAATGGAAAAAGTCCGGGCAACCGGACCTTTTTCCATTAGTATAAGTCGATTTGCAACGTGCACGCTGGCCAATCAGCATTCACGTTTTGGAATATTAATGGGGGGTCATGGTATAATATGTTATTGTCACCAGAGTGCAAATGTAAACCCCACCAAGACTTAATAGCAATACACTCATTCTTCCCAAGTATGTATAAGACCTTTCCATAATATTGTTCCCATGTATGCATAAGCACTTCCCGTAACATTGTTCCCATGTATGCATAAGCACTTCCTATATGATTGTTCCCTCTATGCTTAAGTACTTCTATATCATTGTTCTCATGGATGCATAAGCACTTCCCATATATTTTGTTTTAGTTCAGTAAAGATTTAATAAAAATGAAACTGATAAATTAAAATAAATTAAATGATGTGAAACATTACATGTGAATTTATTGTGTCTACTTCTTCTTTGTCTTTCAACCCCTTTCTCTCTTTTTCATATTATAATTATACATAATTTTGTCCTTCTTTTATTCTTCTACCATTTCAGTTTATTTCTTTTACAGATCCAAATTTCTCAGGAGGAGCCAACGCATGTTCCAGGTTAGGGAACATTCACCCTCTGCTTGTCCAGGTACATCCTTACAAGACTGGAGTGGTGACACTTGTTCTGTAGGCAGGCTGGTACATGGACCCTGGCAAGCCTCTCTGAATGGGGGTTAAGGGACTTTGCTAAAGACATGGTGCAGCAGGTCATGGAAAGACATCTTCAGCCAATCAAGGCTTCTCTGTAGTCGGTGGAAGACTCCCTCCCCTATTCAGCACCAAGCACAGCACAACCACAGGCCCCTTTCCCCTCAACATCAGGGTCCTCCACTGCAACACCATCTGGCAGTGGAAATGAAACATTTAAGGCCTTGCTGACTGTTGTTGGGCTACACTCCTTTTCTCACCCTTCCTTCCCTTATCCTCCCTACTACATACTCACTTATTTCACACCTGCTCTATCCTCTTATATAAAAATATTTAAATAATTGGTGGCGTATATCCCCCAATAAAAACATAGTATCCTTCACTCCCATCTCCTCCAGCACAATCCAATGAAGGTGTTCCTTCTGTGTTTCCCTCTTTATGTTTCCCCTTTTTTCAATATTTCCTATCTCACCCTTTCCATTCTTTAAAGCAATCTCCAGGGTGTACACATAAGGATACCTCCATATAAAACATATTAAACAAGGATGCCTCCATATAAAACATATTAAATAAGGATGCCTCCATATAAAACATATTAAATAAGGATACCTCCATATAAAACATATTAAATAAGGATGCCTCCATATAAAACATATTAAATAAGGATGCCTCCATATGAAACATATTAAATAAGGATACCTCCATATAAAACATATTAAATAAGGATACCTCCATATGAAACATATTAAATAAGGATGCCTCCATATAAAACATATTAACTAAGGATACCTCCATATGAAACATATTAAATAAGGATGCCTCCATATAAAACATATTAACTAAGGATACCTCCATATGAAACATATTAAATAAGGATACCTCCATATAAAACATATTAACTAAGGATGCCTCCATATAAAACATATTAAATAAGGATGCCTCCATATGAAACATATTAACTAAGGATGCCTCCATATAAAACATATTAACTAAGGATACCTCCATATAAAACATATTAAATAAGGATGCCTCCATATAAAACATATTAACTAAGGATGCCTCCATATGAAACATATTAAATAAGGATGCCTCCATATAAAACCTATTAACTAAGGATGCCTCCATATAAAACATATTAAATAAGGATGCCTCCATATAAAACCTATTAAATAAGGATGCCTCCATATAAAACATATTAAATAAGGATACCTCCATATAAAACATATTAAATAAGGATGCCTCCATATAAAACATATTAAATAAGGATGCCTCCATATAAAACATATTAAATAAGGATACCTCCATATAAAACATATTAAATAAGGATGCCTCCATATAAAACATATTAAATAAGGATGCCTCCATATGAAACATATTAAATAAGGATACCTCCATATAAAACATATTAAATAAGGATACCTCCATATGAAACATATTAAATAAGGATGCCTCCATATAAAACATATTAACTAAGGATACCTCCATATGAAACATATTAAATAAGGATGCCTCCATATAAAACATATTAACTAAGGATGCCTCCATATAAAACATATTAAATAAGGATACCTCCATATAAAACATATTAACTAAGGATGCCTCCATATAAAACATATTAAATAAGGATGCCTCCATATGAAACATATTAACTAAGGATGCCTCCATATAAAACATATTAACTAAGGATACCTCCATATGAAACATATTAAATAAGGATGCCTCCATATAAAACATATTAACTAAGGATACCTCCATATGAAACATATTAAATAAGGATGCCTCCATATAAAACATATTAACTAAGGATACCTCCATATGAACCATATTAAATAAGGATGCCTCCATATAAAACATATTAACTAAGGATACCTCCATATGAAACATATTAAATAAGGATACCTCCATATAAAACATATTAACTAAGGATGCCTCCATATGAAACATATTAAATAAGGATGCCTCCATATAAAACATATTAACTAAGGATGCCTCCATATGAAACATATTAAATAAGGATGCCTCCATATAAAACCTATTAACTAAGGATGCCTCCATATAAAACCTATTAAATAAGGATGCCTCCATATAAAACCTATTAACTAAGGATGCCTCCATATAAAACCTATTAAATAAAGATGCCTCCATATAAAACCTATTAAATAAGGATACCTCCATATGAAACCTATTAAATAAGGATGCCTCCATATAAAACCTATTAAATAAGGATACCTCCATATGAAACCTATTAAATAAGGATGCCTCCATATAAAACCTATTAACTAAGGATACCTCCATATGAAACCTATTAAATAAGGATGCCTCCATATAAAACCTATTAACTAAGGATACCTCCATATAAAACCTATTAAATAAGGATGCCTCCATATAAAACCTATTAACTAAGGATACCTCCATATAAAACCTATTAAATAAGGATGCCTCCATATAAAACCTATTAAATAAGGATGCCTCCATATAAAACCTATTAAATAAGGATACCTCCATATGAAACCTATTAAATAAGGATGCCTCCATATAAAACCTATTAACTAAGGATACCTCCATATAAAACCTATTAAATAAGGATGCCTCCATATAAAACCTATTAACTAAGGATACCTCCATATGAAACCTATTAAATAAGGATGCCTCCATATAAAACCTATTAACTAAGGATACCTCCATATAAAACCTATTAAATAAGGATGCCTCCATATAAAACCTATTAACTAAGGATACCTCCATATAAAACCTATTAAATAAGGATACCTCCATATAAAACCTATTAAATAAGGATGCCTCCATATGAAACCTATTAAATAAGGATGCCTCCATATAAAACCTATTAAATAAGGATGCCTCCATATGAAACCTATTAAATAAGGATGCCTCCATATAAAACCTATTAAATAAGGATGCCTCCATATAAAACCTATTAAATAAGGATGCCTCCATATAAAACCTATTAAATAAGGATGCCTCCATATAAAACCTATTAAATAAGGATACCTCCATATAAAACCTATTAAATAAGGATGCCTCCATATAAAACCTATTAAATAAGGATGCCTCCATATAAAACCTATTAAATAAGGATACCTCCATATGAAACCTATTAAATAAGGATGCCTCCATATAAAACCTATTAACTAAGGATGCCTCCATATAAAACCTATTAAATAAGGATGCCTCCATATAAAACCTATTAAATAAGGATACCTCCATATGAAACCTATTAAATAAGGATGCCTCCATATAAAACCTATTAACTAAGGATACCTCCATATAAAACCTATTAAATAAAGATGCCTCCATATAAAACCTATTAACTAAGGATACCTCCATATAAAACCTATTAAATAAGGATACCTCCATATAAAACCTATTGACTAAGGATGCCTCCATATGAAATCTATTAAATAAGGATGCCTCCATATAAAACATATTAACTAAGGATGCCTCCATATGAAACCTATTAAATAAGGATGCCACCATATAAAACATATTAACTAAGGATGCCTCCATATGAAACATATTAAATAAGGATACCTCCATATAAAACATATTAAATAAGGATGCCTCCATATAAAACCTATTAAATAAGGATGCCTCCATATAAAACATATTAAATAAGTATACCTTCATATAAAACATATTAACCCCCTTTATTTTTTTTTAAATATTTATAATAAAAGCTGAGTGCCCAACACTTGGCTTTAGTCTTTCACGTGTAACTGTGCATGACAGTGTTTGTATGCAATATCCGAGTATATAAAAAATTAAATGAAGCCTATGACTTTAACGTAGTCCATTTCATATACTTAGTGTGTATCGTCAGGTACTTTACACTTTTCTATAAGTACTCAGGTTTATCAAAATGCCTTCATGTTTCCTTAGTCAGAGTGATTAACTTCAGCTTAGTGCATTTGCATATAGTCGTACTGGTGCTCTTCGCTGATAACTGCAATGTACGTGTAAAACCAGGAATGTGAATATCACCCTTTCAATTCTCATCCTGTTTTAAGAATGCACATGTTTTTTACATAGCTTCTCAACTTTTCTGTAGTAGTACAAATCCAAGTTGCTTTCAGGTGAAAATTAAAAATTTGCTTATTCAAAAAATCTGCTTTGCTTCAAGTCTTTATACAACATTTCTGCATCTTGTGTCTACCTGTAGTCATTTTTGTTTCCTTTTTTGCTCATAGACTTAGAGTGAAATATTCCGTTTCTTATATTAGCAATGATCCAGAAGCTGGTGTGGGTAATGCTGGATTTATCTACTGCTTGTGTGATACGATCATGATGGCAAAGCCTGGGTGCCCAAATTAGTATGCTAGCATAGGTAAACCAGCATTACCCACACACAGGAGTAGACTATGGCTCTTACTTAGTGCATTATTAAAAAGAAAGGGCCTACATTTTTGAATCACATCATTGCATGTACAGATTTCTTGGGTCAATAGTCCTTTTCTTCTGATTTATGTGACTGGGGAGGGCTACCATCTCTAGTTCGCATGCACTGGATTTTTAAATGCTGACACCTGTATGGTCCTCTAACTTAAATGCACCTTGTGATTTTTTTTTTAGGACTCAGGACTATGCACAAATCCTACTGTTTATCTGAGAATGCTGTTGGACTCCTGACATCCTGGTAGTGAGAACAATGCATGTTTTAACCTTTTGAGACTCGCTTTTTTATTATGTTTGCCTTCAAGGAGGGTGTCAGTTTGTCTATCACTCTTCTAATCGCTGAATTTGTTTTCATTCTTTTGTGGCGTGATGAATATGAACATGAACATGAATATAAATTCTTGTGAGATGCAAGTTAAAATCTTGCTGTACCACATTACTGGCTCCTATCTGTTAGTCCAGAAATCTACAGCAGAAGTGAATTAGGTTCAGGCACTTTTTTGTGATCTATTTTATGTTATGCTGCTGCGCATGTACATTAAAGTTTCAGCTTTTCCATTTATTTAGTAAATGTATTTTTTTTCCTCTTCCCTGCTACCACCAGTTCCTCTCCTCAAACACTAAATCTACTGGACCTGCATTATTCTCCCCTGGGCTCAAACCATGTTGAGGGCCATTGAGAAAATGTTGGATGCTGATGCATTGTAATATTGCTGCTGGGGAGTGTATCACTACATGCACATAGCAGCCTTTGTGAGATCTGTATATTTACTGTGTCATTAAATGCATGCATGCATCCATGTATGTACAACCTCTAACTAAGCAGCATACCTGTTTACAGCATAACGCCCCCCAGGCCCTTAATGCTGCTAAAGTGCACTAAGCATAATCTGCCTTCTTTTCCCCAGAATTGACAGCCAGTGTTTGTGGATTCCTCTCATCATCTTCCCACCTGACCCCTTCAGCACATGTGCTTCTAGCTGAAAATTGATCAGCTGAGTTACAATGAGGACTTTATCCATCTGTGCCATGAGACCACTTTTTCTGAATGAATTCTAACCTTGATGTCCAGGGGTTATCATGCTGCATTGTATTTTAACTTTATTTTGAAGTAATAACTCTTACTACAATTTTGCAATAACCTCCTACAATATTGTGGCATTTTATGTATGCCTACAGAAGCAATGACTCAACGCCATGCACACTTTCCATAATTATGTGCATTATGCAAACCTTCAATTAATTAATTTATTCATATTATAAAGTTTCTGGTTACCCGTAACTAACTATAACATGGATAACTTAAGGCAAATGCAATGTTAACAAGCAACAAAAAAATTCTGTCACAATTTTGCAGGGATCCACCAACAGATTTTCCTGTTTGCTTTGGGCTTATCTTGAGCAATGTTCCAGCCTAGAGTTTCTTACTATTTCTCTTGAAACCCATTTAATTCTATTTGACTGGTTATTTAAAGCATTTGGTTAATGTTTGTGTTTTCATTGAAACAATACATTACTTTCATGCTTTGTTTCAAATCAAAGCTTTCTGCTCAGATGCTTTTAATAGCCTTTGCTTCTCCTTATATCTCCCTGTGATTTTCCATTTTATTTTGCTTTTATTTCAAAGGATCATAGGAGGCTACTAGGATATTAACCCAGAGGTCATTTCAAGCCTAGCCATTTCATCCCAATGTAATACCATAGATACTCTAGAAAATACCCAGGACTATATTTATAAATGACTGCCCATGTCCAGGAGGGTTGTAGGAGCTATCCCTCGTAAGACTTTATGGTGCCCCCATCCAATCATCCAGTTTCTTTTTGAACAGTGTCATAGAGGTGCTCTGCTTTACATGAATGAATTGGCAGCTTATTCCAAATACAAATCTGTCCCTCCAACATGTCCTATTCAAGTCACAGGCTATATTGAGGTCCCTGGAACAGGTAGCTCTAGTCCTGTTTGATTTACAGATGTTCAGCAAATTCATTGGGTTTGGGTTAGAGATTGTTCTGCAAGCCAGGCATAAGTCTTGCTGTTAGGAAAATGTATAACTGCAATGCAATATATAGGCTTAGTGTATTCAAATATATAACTGCAATATGCAGGTTTAGTGCATTAAGAGTTAAAAGGAGTTAATACATTTATTCTGCTTATTCTGTATGAAAATATGCAGCTGCTAGAAGCTCTGTAAAAAGAACAATGGATGTCTGTAAATCCACCATGGTCAGCAGAATGTGTATTGAGGCCAGGACTGTACCTTGAATGTATCATATCAGAACTAGAGAAAGAACTGTGAGAAACTAAGGAAAGCTGAAACAAGCCCAAGGCCAGGTTGTTTTTCTCAAACATGTTTTTGCAAGACAGCAATTATCTGACCATGTCAGCAGCAAATCTAATAATAGCATCTTTCTGTGAACTTGCAGAAAACTGTATAGAAACTGTAGGCTGAACTATGGAAAATCAGACAAACCTTGTACCTACATGCTTTGTCTCCTTGCTGCAAGTAATAAAGGGTGCCTTGCTTGAACTTAACATGCATTGATCTTTGTGTTTTCTTTTACAGATTGACCGGAAGTCCTCTCTTCACCTCGGATCAGACGGGCAGGTGGTTGAAACCGTACGGGGAAGAAACCAAATCGGTTCTTCTTATATGTAAAGTCCTCCGACTGAATTGTCATCAAAAGAGGCCAGCCACTTTCTGATCTGTGACTGAAGAACGGGTTTTCCGCGAATCGGCGATCAATCACGTGGGCTCAGGTAAGGTGAATCTACTTTTTTTCTGTTTCAGGATCAGGGACTAGATGTGTATTGTTTTTTGTCAGATTGTATTTTTCTTACAGTCAGGGATAGAAAAAGGTACTGTCTTGTCATAGATCAGGAGAAACAGAATAAGTAGACTTTAGGCAGTCATTCTGAAGAGACTATAACAAAATCCATGGTACACGTTAAAACTAGAGAATCAATGTGAAGTTATGTAACAATCAAAGGTAAAGGAAAATGGGTAATAACTGTACAAAAACACCCGAGACCCACCGTTAACGGAAGATGAAAAATTTATGCAGTCACAGCGCGCAGACGTTAGATACTTTTCAAAATGGGCTATTAAATATGAATTTAACGGAAAATTAGAAAAATCCTCTTTCCTCAAAGTTATTACACAACTTAAAACTGATTCTAAAGGTCAGGTAAAAAGGCAATGGCAGTTAGGAATTCCCCAGGCACACAGGCGGCTGGAGGAAGTAAACCGTAGGAAACAAAAGAACAAGGATTCAAAGACAATGTTTTTAGATAGGGAGGATAACAACCTAGTAATAGCATTAGCACCTCCGCCTCCCCCTCCCTTACCAGAATATGGAGCGAGTAGACAGGTTGATCCACCCCCACTATATCCTGTGGTCACTGAGGATAGGGATGCTATAAAACTGAAACTAGCTAAAATAAGGGATCCCATTGAAACTAGGTCCCGAACAAAAGCAGGTAATCGAGAGTCATGGCAGAAATCTAAAGACACACAACCTGCGGGAGAAGAAGAAGAAGAGGAAATATGTCCACTCATAGAAGTACCGAACCCTCAGGCAGGGCAGGATAATCAGGATCCAGCCATCTTAGTATATAGACCCTGGACTCCGGAAGATATCCGGAAAGCTACAGAAGGGATTCCCCATCCGAAAATTAATTTTAGAAAATTTACAGATGATTTACAAGTAATGAGGCTAAGTTATCATTTAAACGGGGAAGAAATAGAAAGAGTAGTTCGACAAATTGTAGGGCCAGATTGGTACATGATTTGTGGCAACTGGAATCCTCGTGATGCTAAACAAAAACCCTTTCCTCATAGCAGTGTAGATTTAGACGCTAGAGTAAAAGGACTTACAGATCGCATCTCTGAAAAATAAAAACCTAGGGCAGACTGAAAAATGGAAACCAATGCATCCAACAGGAGGGAGAGACAGTTGACCGATATTTCACTAGGCTGCTGGAATGTTTTAACAACCACTGTGGGATGCAGGTCCCGAAGACCAAAAACAAGATTCCCCATATGAACAGCAATTGAAAAATGCATTTTTAAAAGGTAGTAGTGCACCTATAAGCAGTTTTATTACAAAACATGGTTGATCATCGAACTAGCAGGCTACAATCACTACTCGAATATGCTAGGCATGCTGAAAGGCATTTCAATAGCAAAAAGAAAAAGAAGGCTCAAGTATTTTCTGTAGAAGATGGAGCAGAAGTTTATGTAGTACACCCCGGAAAGAAGGGCAGGAAAACTGCACAGAGAGGTAGGCAGTCTGATCAACGATCAGAAGACTTTGAAGGTCATAAAAAAAGGGGTGAATGTTTCAAATGTGGTAAAAAGGGATATTTGGCAAGGGATTGCAGGAAAAATAAGAAAGCAACAATGGAAGATAAGGAAGGTGAAGACTGACTATATGATAGTCAGGAATCATTAGAAGGGGCTAGTGCAGAAAGGGCAAATGAAAATGTGAAAAGGGAAATAGAGGAAGTACAGGGAATTGATGACGGTAAAATAGAAGATGAAGTACTAGAATTGGCTTTATTGAGCTTGGAGCCCTACTTAGCAGATACTAAACCAGAAGTTATACTTTCAGTGGAAGGCAGAGAAGTCAAATTTTTGTGCGACTCAGGGGCATCACGAACCGTGATACATCCCTCCAAATTGCCAGAAAACTCAGAATCATCCGACTACATATTAGTCAAAGCAGCTAATGGGCAGCTATATCAGGAGCCTCTCTCCCGCAATATTACAATAACTGATCCTGTTTCGGGATTGACACAGAAAAGTAAGATTGTAGTTTCTGCAAAGTGCCCAGTGACTCTCTTGGGCAGGGATCTCATGCAGTTATTGGGCATAGCAGTAGTCCCAACCATGCAGGGAATGGAAACACAGCAACAAACTGACACCTTTACAGTGCAATCGGGGGGTGAAATATTTTATTGGTATAGTCAGGACTTGGTCACAACTGGTCCAGGGACTGTGACCAAGGAGCTGATGAATGTAGCCATCAGTAAGTTTTCCTCCCTCGACACTGATAAACAACACCTGTTACATTGTACCCTATATTTTTGTAATACACCAGGACCCAATAAGGAATATGAAGAAAGATTATTTAAGAATCATACAAATAGATTGGTACTGCGTAACCTGTACTGGGACACAGAAGGGAATAGTGTAGCCAGCTGTTCGCTGCCCCAGGAATTTTTAACACTTTATAAATCTAATCAATTACCACATGTTAGCTTGACCAAAAATAAAAATATACAGTGGGCAGACCTAGGGGGAAAAAGCCACAAGATGGGAGAAACAAACAGAACTGGAACTGTCAGGACAGGGAATACAAGTACAGAAATTAAATTGGGTGAGAAAGACCAACCCAGCTGTGCACCTGCATTCTCTCAAAGATAGCTGATGGACACTCCTACTGAAGGAGGAAAAAAATGCCTTGCGAGATATACCAGAGACTCTCTGGTCAACAGGGAAATCAGATGTAGGACTTATCCGTATGGCAGGGCCAGTTAATATCACACCAAAATCAGCATTTAGACCACAGAAAAGACAATACCCCTTAAGGAAAGATACAGAGGCAGGGATAAAACCTATTATAGCAGCATTACTTAAGGGAGGGGTGCTAGTGGAATCTCCCGGTTCTCTGTGTAATACACCTCTATTTCCAGTTAAAAAAAACAATGGAGAATGGCGTATGGTCCAGGATTTGCAAGCTGTAAATGATGCAGTTGTACTAAGGGCACCTATAGTGCCAGATCCATACACTCTGTTAAATAACTTAAAACCTCAACAAAAATATTTTTCTGTGGTGGATATTAGTAAAGCATTCTTTTCAATACCGATACACCCAGATAGCCAGTATTGGTTTGCATTTACATTTCAGGGGAAAAGATGCACATATACGTGACTACCACAAGGATACTGTGAGAGACCTACGATATTCTCACAAGAAACGTCAAGTAACTTAACAAGGTTTAATCCACCAAAGGGTAGTCAGGTCTTATTTTATGTTGATGACATTTTGTTGGCATCCCCTACCCTGCAGGATTGTAGGGAAGATACTGTAGCACTTCTACGATTTTTAGCCATTGAGGGACATAAAATAAACAAAGATAAGCTGCAGCTCTGGAGAAAACAGGTTAAGTGCCTAGGATATGTGATATCCAAGGAAGGTAGAACTCTAGATGAGGACAGAAAAGTGGCAATCTTGCAGGCACCAAAACCCACCACCAAGAAGGAAATGATGTCCTTTTTTTGGGAATGACTATTTTTTGTCAAAACTGGATTCCAAACTATGCCTTGAAAGCTGCACCCCTAACTGATCTTATATATAAGAAGCCTATGGCAGTGCAGGAGTTGTTACAATGGACATCAGAGGCAGAATCTGCCTTTTGTAAACTGAAACAATTAATAGCGTCCTCTCTAGTTCTGGGATTACCAAATTATCATAAACGATTTTTCCATATGTAGATTGCAAGCAGGGTTATATGACATCAGTACTAACACAACAACATGGGGATAAGTAACGTCCCATTGCTTACTATTCATCACAATTAGACCCAGTGGCATGGTCCTTACCCCACTATGTGCAGGCAGTAGTTGCAGCAGCGATGGTAGTGCAAGCTTCGGCCTCAGTAGTCTTGTTCCACCCCCTCACTTTGAGGGTACCTCATGCAGTCGTGATTATTTTGCTACAAGAAAAGGTGGCATATCTTTCCCCTGCTAGGCATCTCTCCTGCATGACTATATTGTTGAGCTAACCTCATATGACGATTGAACGATGCATGACTTTGAACCCTTCTACTCTACTCCGACCCGTGCAGACGGCACACCGCATTGCTGCCTGCAGGTAATCGAGCAAAAGACATTACCTAGAAAACATCTCACAGATGTCCCCTTGGAGGATGCCGAGGTGACATACTACGTAGATGGCTCGTGCAAAAGGGGTCCTGCAGGACAGAACCTAGTAGGATATGCAGTAGTCTCTGATACTGAGGTTGTAGAAGCAAAATCCTTACCACACAATTTATCTGCACAGGCAGCAGAATTGATTGCCCTGACACGGGCATGTACCTTAGCAAGGGGTAAATGTGTAAACATTTTTACTGATAGCCAGTACACTTTTTCCACTGTACATGTGTTTGCACAACAGTGGAAAAACCGTGGAATGATAACATCTACTGGCAAACCTATAAATCATGCGCAGTTTATTTTAGATCTTTTAGAATCTATTCAGTTACCTCAGAAGGTGGCCATTTGCAAATGTGCAGCTCACACCAAGCAACAAGATAGGATTTCAAAAGGTAATGCAAGAGTTGATACAGCTGCAAAACAAGAAGCTACAGAAGTATTTCTTTTAAACGAGGAATTACAACCCTCTGAAATTCTGAATCTGGATATGTTAAAAACAATGCAGGCACTCACTACGCACGCTGGAAAACAGCAATGGATAAAACGAGGAGCAATCCTCAAAAAGGGGTTGTACATCTCTAAGGAAGGGAAACCAATACTACCCTCTAATTTGTTCCGCTATGCGGCATTGTTGAGCCATGAGGAGTGCCATGTCTCAACAGGGGGGATGATACAGTTGGTGAACCAGGTGTTCACAACGTACGGATTTACAAACTATTCTAAAAAATTTTGTTTAATGTGTCAGATTTGTAACAAACACCATGCACAGGGGGTGATAAAGCCCAAGCAAGGGAGTTTTCCCACACGACCATATCCGTTTCACACTATCTGTATGGATTTCATAGAATTGAACAAATGTGAGAATAAGAAGTATTACCTTGTCATTATAGATATGTCTTCCAGATGGGTGGAAGCCTTTCCAACCAAAAACCCAGATGCAGCTACAGTGGCAAAAGTACTTGTTAAGGAAATTATTCCTAGGTTCGGCATTCTGGAGAGAATCTATAGTGACAATATTACGCACTTTCTAAATCAAACCATACAACAGCTGAGTAAGTTTTTTGGTATTTCTTTAAAAAAAATCATTGTGCATATCATCCGCAGTCTGCAGGGCTGGTTGAAAGACATAATGGTATACTGAAAAGCAAACTGAGGAAACGGATAGCTGAGACAGGGAAAACCTGGCTGTACTGTTTACCCCTGGCACTGTTGAACATGAGAACCGTCCCTACAGCAAAAGGACTGACTCCTTTCAAGAAGCTGTATGGGAGGGCTTATTATACACCCCAGTAGAAACCTCTCATGTCATCAGACCAGGAAGCTGATTTTACTTTAGCCGAATATATGAAAAGTTTGTTGAGTTCTAAACATCTGTTGCAGTTTAATTCTGTTTCAGGTCAAAAACAAACCGAAACATCGGAAGTGGCAGTGACGCCAGGAGACTGGGTGTGGATTAAAATCGTGAAGCAAAAGAACTGGGCATCGCCAAAGTGGGAAGGTCCCTACCAGGTGCTTCTTTCAACACCTACTGTAGTCAAAATAGCAGAGCGAGCTTCGTGGATACATCTGACGCACTGCAAGTTGGTGAAGAACTTCGAGCAGGACAAAGACCTTACCTCTCCATCAGGACCCTAAGCACAAAAGTCTTGCTACAAAGGGGGGGGGTGTCAGATCAATAGGAACTGATCCATCTCAAACCCAGTGAAGCAATCACCAGTGCTAAGGTCCTATAGGGCAGAGAGTAAGATCAAGTGTCCTAGGCGAAGATGACGGAAGCAAGAAAGATCCAAATACATCTGTTTGGAGGAACCGGAGAAAACAGGAATGCAGAGCAATCATTCCCGCAGAAATATTGCATGACCATCCTGTTAACTGTACTGATGGCAATAATCTTTTTATTGTGGCCATTTCTCTTCTCTGCCACACAAGTAGAACGAAGTAAATGTGCAAAGTGGCACCCAAATTTTAATACTTATCAGGCTATTAAACACGGTTATGCAGACACCCTCAATATCTCCAATTGCTGGGTCTGTGCAGCTATTCCTACTGCACATGGAGGAATACCCTTAGTACAGATTCCCTTAAATATGAACCAAACCTGGCAAGCACTGCTGAAAGATGCAGTGAATGTGACATCAATTAAAAGAGTGACCCTATTCTTACCCAAGGCAAAAAGAGGAACAGTGTGCTTTCAAAACTATGGAAAAACAGAGGTTGGAAATAGCACCTGTAACATGACAGTGATACATTACTATACTGGAAATTCCTGCATCATGACAAACAAGGGCCAACAATTGCAAGTTGGCAATAGAAATGACTCCACTGAAAGAAAGAAAACGGTTGATGAAAATCAAATTGTGTATAGTAAAATGTTCTCGGCTATGAACCAACTATAAATTCAGCAACATCTCAGTCACAATTCCTGACTGCTACTTCATGTGTGGTGATAGAGCAAATAAATGGCTACCAGGCAATTAGTCTGGAAGCTGTTTTCTGGCATATCTGATTCCAGCAATACGACATGTATCGACACTACCCCAGGGGAAAATTCGAAATGTTCGAGAAATCAAGAAACCCGCTAATCTGGTGGGACAAGTGGATGCATCCTGGATATATCACCATGATTTAGCCCGTGAATGACAAACGACTGTTGCACATGGAGCTGGGTGATGATGTCATATCTTGGGCGGGCATAATACCAGCATACGGAGCAGTGAAATTGATCTGGGAGCTGAGAAAATTATCCAAACTTCTTGAAACAATGAGTAATGTGACGTTTTCTGCCCTAGAATTGGTGACTGATGAACTCACAGCCATGAGGACAGTGGTGCTTCAAAATCACATGGCTCTCAACTTCACCCTAGCGGTGAAAGGAGGTTTGTGTAGTTTAATCTAGAAGGAGTGCTGTTCATTTATTCCTGACAACAAACATGAAATAGACAGCCATCTCGAAATAATTCAGCAAGTGTCAGCTATAACCAAACCAGGACCGAATCCATTGACGGACTTTTTCCAAAAATGGTTTGGGGGTTGGGGCAGCATCTTGATGAACATTCTGATTGCCATCTGTATAGGGGCAGCCTTACTGATGGTGTGTGGATGCTGCTGCATCCCCTGTATGAAAGGACTAGTTGAAAATTTCATAGACGCTTCGATTTCAAAGACTTTATATCAGAATGTTGAGTTTGAGTGGGAAATGGTTAAGGGAAGAAAAACTGTTTATGCTTGTTTTGAAAGTAGAATAAAGTATTAAAAGGGGGGAAATGTTATGAAAATATATAACTGCAATGCAATGTATAGGCTTAGTGTATTGAAATATATAACTGCAATATGCAGGTTTATTGCATTAATAGTTAAAAGGAGTTAATACATTTATTCTGCTTATTCTGTGTGAAAATATGCAGCTGCTAGAAGCTCTGAAAAAAGAACAATGGATGTCTGTAAATCCACCATGGTCAGCAGAATGTATATTGAGGCCAGGACTGTACCTTGAATGTATCATATCAGAACTAGAGAAAGAATTGTGAGAAACTAAGGAAAGCTGAAACAAGCCCAAGGTCAGGTTGTTTTTCTCAAACATGTTTTTGCAAGACAGCAATTATCTGACCATGTCAGCAGCAAATCTAATACTAGCATCTTTCTGTGAACTTGCAGAAAACTGTATAAAAACTGTAGGCTGAACTATGAAAAATCAGACAAACCTTGTACCTACATGCTTTGTCTCCTTGCTGCAAGTAATAAAGGGTGCCTTGCTTGAACCTAATGTGCATTGTTCTTTGTGTTTTCTTTTACACTTGCCTAAGAAATCTATATGATACTGAATATAGTGACAGGGACTTAAGTTGGTCTGTGTAAAGCATATGCTGGAGTCCCTTGATCTTCTTAGTTAGAAACCTCTGAGGTCTCTCCAATTGCTGCAGGTGCTTTGTGTGGTACATGAGGAAAGGGGCGTTATGCTTAATTATGGGGCTCATTAGTGATGAGTATAGAGGGATTATAACATCCTTTGCTCTAGAGGTGATGCTTTTGCTAATCAAGTGTGCTACATAGAAAGCTTTTCTTACTACAGTAGACACATGGTGGTTAAAGTTAAGGTCACCGTCTACTTGTTATCCCAGATCTCTTACTGCTTTGTAGGCACATAGGGGATTGCTGTCAATTTGTCATTGTTTTTACCGAAGGGAATGGTTAAGCATTTCTTTGCAGTCCGTTTGAGACCATGACTAAGACACCAGTCATTAGTCTGCATAAGACCCTCCTGAAGTATACTGACATCATTTGGGGATTCAATAACTGCACCCAGTTTTCAGTCATCTGCAAAGTTGCTGAGTCACATCCATTTTAATTTTAGCCTGAACTTCTGAAAAGTATATATCAAACAGTAGGGGGCCCAGCAATGATACTTGTGGCACCTCGCTGGTGACAGGCCTGCTGGTTGATGTGGAACCACCCACTTTGATAGTGTGTGACTGGTTTGTGAGCCAGTTGGCAACTCATTTTACAACAAAGGGGTTTACATTCAGTTTGCTAAGTTTATCAGTAATGACTGAATGTGGGATTGTGTCAAAGACCTTTGCCAAGTCGAGGTATGCTGTGTGCATAGATTTGTTCTTGCTAATGGCCCTGGTCAAACTTTCAAAGAAATATACCAGGTTTAAGAGGCAGGATCTGACTTTGATGAAGCTGAATTAGGTCATCTCCAGGGTTTGGAGGTTGCCTATGTCTTTATCAATGAGGTCCATGATGATATGTTCCATGGCTTTACAGATGAGGCTGGTCAGGCTTATAGGTATATAATTCCCTGGATCTGTTTTTACAACACCTTTTTGGAGGGGAATAGCTGCTGCTGTTCTCCATTCCACAGGAACAAAGCCAGTGGTTAGGCTGATTGAATAGGGTACTTAATGGTGATGCTAGTTCATGTTTTAGTTTGTTTAGAAGACAGCCGTGGATGCTGTCAGGTCCCATAATGCTGTATTTTTTGCCTTATACGGGCTTTAATGACCTGCTCTTTGGATATATAGAGTGGGGGGACGTTGGGGACAAGGTTTGTGATATGTTTGGAGGGGAAAAGGGAGTGAAATTTTTGCCATATCTGTCTGCTAGCAGGTTTGCTATCTTTGTGGGATCACTGTGTGTGATATCGTTAGTCAGTAGTTCGCCACATGCTTGCGTCCTATCTTTTAAGCTACTTACATAGCTATAAAAGGTCTTGTGATTATCCTTGGCTGTGATTGCTAAGTTTTTCTCAAAGTTAGAGTTAGAGAATTTGACAGGTTGTCTTATTTGCCTGTTGAGGCTGAGGATGGTGCTCTTCCATTGTTGGGGCCTCGCCTTACTTTCCTTAGACAACAACCTTTTGCATTTGTTGTAAAATTTGTTGATGCTGGATGTCCACCAGGGTGGCTTTTATTTTTTCTAGAACAGCTGAGTCTATACACTTGTACAAGTGATTGTACAAGGCTTTAGCGTAAGCTTTGGTGTGTGGAGCTTGGAATGCATTTATACCTTCCCCTAGGAGGGTATAGTTTGCTTTGGTGAAGCTTTTTTATTTTGACTTCACCATTTGTGAGTTCTGGTGTTAGTGCCATTTCGAAAGCAACTGATTTGTGGTCAGATTTAACTAGTGAGGGTCTGACAGTTGTGGTGGTGTGTCTGTTTGTCATGTTAGTGAGGACCAGATCTAGTATGTTTGTTCCTCTTGTTGGGGTTTGAACAACTTGTTCCAGAGAATTTGAGTTAACAAAGTCAAAGAATTTTTGCACTAGTGAGATAGGGATAAAGTAGGTTTCCCAGTTGATGGTGGGATAATTGAAATCCCTCATGACCAGAGTGTTTGGCAATATTTGGATTGACTCCAGTTTGGTCAAGTAGGCCTCATGCGCATCATGATCCATGGAGGGGTATCTATAACTAGATATGACTTGAATGGAGGTCTTGCCCACAGTAATCTGAACATGGAGTAACTCCATGGAGTTATCCAGTCTAACTAGTTGGGATGTGAATTAATCTCTAATATAAATAGAAACACCACCTCCTTTGGTTCTCACGTGTTCGTTTTGCGGTCTGTAGATGTGAAAGGCATTGCAGCCTTGTAAGGCTGGGGCACTCTGTCAGGCCTAGAACTACGTTTCTGTGACAGCACTAACATCTACATCCTCCACTGATAGAAGTGCTTCCAGGGTGTGCAGCTTTTGGTTTAAGCATCTAGCAGCATAACCCTTAATTTGTTATGGTTGACAATTTTCACATTGGCAATTTTGATTTTGAGACCTTCCATAAAAAAGGCACTATGGGGAGCCAAGACACTTTGCCAGCAATCAAAAGCCTAGTGGGCCAGGTGCAAACCATCTCTGGCAAAGCAATGAGGTTTGTCGATCATGTCATCCCAGGCTGACATAAACTGGATCCCCTTTGTATGATACCAAAAACTAAGCCAATTATTGAAATTGATCATTTTTTGTTTATATTGTGGCATCTTTCTAGGTGAGGGTGACACATGATCCTCCAGAGCGGGCATACCACTTGATGGCTAGTTAATATTTATTTGTTTATTTATTGCATTTGTTATTTAGGTAAGGGAACTGGCATGTAGACCCTTTTCAGCAATGACTTGGCCCAAGAAGGCATACTGATATGGTGTACATATGTGATTGTTAGCTGACTGTTACAACTGATACAGATATTTCATATGCATTTGTTGGCAGGGTTAAGACAGGGGTTGTAAACCACAACAATATCTCTGTCTATCTACATCAATATGTGTATCTGTCTATCTATCTATCTATCTATCTATCTATCTATATGTGTGCATATGTCTATGTATATGAATATCTATATCTATATCAATATCTATATCTATATATGTGCAGCACTGACAATCCCCAGGGTTGGGGAATATTCTCCTTCTGGGAGTATTGTGCAATCTCTGAGTTAGTATATTTAATTAGCAGAGGGTGTAGGGATGCAGGAGAGCTTAACCCCCTGAAAAAAACAGTAGTTTTTTTCCCCATGGTCCAATTTTGTGCCTTGAAGCATGTGCACTAGGGTGGCAATCTTTTTTTTTTTTTTTGCCGTTTTGCAGCAAATGTTTTCAGTGTAGATCTAGTGAAATTTAAACAAACTTAAGTAGATCCATATATTTATCTACTATATATATATATATATATATATATATATATATATATATATATATACATATATATATATATATAGAGAGAGAGAGAGAGAAAGATATGTGTGTGTGTTGTGTGTATATATATATAGTGGAATGCCCTGAGGTAGTGGGTGCAATAGACTGCATGCACATACACATCAAAGCACCAGCTGGTGAGCGGGATAGGGCCTACATTAACCGCAAGGGCTTCCCCTCCATCAACTGCCAGGTCGTGTGTGATGCTCAGGGCATAATAATGAATGTGTGTGCTGGCTGCCCTGGGAGCTACCATGATTCCCATATCTGGCATTTGACACAGCTATACCAGACATTTGCCAATGGGGACATCCCACATGGACACCTAGTGGGGGATGCAGGTTATGCACTGGAGCCGTGGCTGATGACACCCATCAGAAACACACACACACCTGAACAGGAACGCCATAATGAGGCACAAGCACAAACACGTAATGTAATAGAGCGTGTGTTTGGGCTGCTCAAGTCATGGTTCCGGTGTCTGGACACATCTGGTGGAGCCTTGCAGTACTCACCAACTACATGTACCCAAATTGTCATGGTATGTGCTATGCTACATAATATGATCTTGCGAAAACAGCTGCAGCAGGACCAGCATAGGGCCGGGCCAAACAGCCCCCCACCATTGCCAAGGCCATCACAGGAAGAGCGTGACTTGGAGGAGGAACAACCTGAGCCTGCCCCAGTAGGTAGAAGGAGGCGTGCCCAGTATGCCCTGGCCTTGGCAAAGAGGCAACGCATAGCACATACACTGGCTCAGTAGGAACTCTGGGAATGATACCCCTCTCTGACTCACTCATATAATAACAGGGATGCCTAAAATGACATAACCTGCTTTCAAACATGTACAGGGAGTGTAGTATGTGCATACAACAGAGGCAGCCCTGCAGCACCACCTGAGGCATGAATGCCATGTGTTAAGCAATGTAACACCATGTAGTATATGCACACTTGAGGACCCTGACTAACATCCTACCCTCACCAAGCATGATGCCACAATATGACGATGAGATGATCAATTGCAATAATTGGCTGAAGTATTGCAGTTAGTCAAAGGGGATCCAATGTGTGCCAGCCTGGGATGACATGCTGAGCATGACATGATGCTCCACCTGCTAGGGCTGGCGTACACCTATCAGTGCAGGCCATATGGATACTGGCAAAGGCTGTTGTTACCCACAGCATGCCCTGAATAGGTAAGGCTCAAAACACAAACCCACCTCCATAGGTATCACAAGGGATAAGAACCTAGATGTAATGCTACCCAATGCCAGAAGTCTAAACAGCAAGATGCATGCAGTCTAAACTCACCCAGTATGGAGAATGTTGATATCTGTCCTGTAACAGAAAACTGGGTCAAGGCTCACAACAGCACCCTAACACTACCAGGTTACACCTCATACTGTGCTGTACAGCCTCAAAACATGGAACAAGCAACAAAAGGAGGGTGACTAGCAATAATTGTCAAGGATAACCACACCCCCATGTTGGTACCACAACAAGAAGCAGCATGGACTAGCCATGGTCAAGTAACAGTGGCTAAAACTGCCTCCCAGTTTATAGCCTACTACAGACTACCGTCCTAACACCAGGAACTGCACCTGGCCTATGTTGGAATACATGAATATATCAAGTCCTCCAAACCACATTATATTGGGTGACTGAAAATACCCAGACATAGGCTGGGAGCATTATCCTAGCTCCAACACTGTAGGACAAAAGTTCCTAGAATCTATAAAACAAAATGCCCAGGAACAATGTACCACTCCCACAAGAGTGGTAAACATACTGGATGTGATAATTATCAACATGGGTACTGGATGGCAAGATGAGAAGTGTATCCCTCGCTGGTAAGACCAGACCATAGAGTAATCACACTGGATATACACATCCTGACCACAGTCCCTGGCCAGAAAACCACAGTGAAAAACATGTGTAAAGCAAATGTTGCACTCCTCCAAACTGATGTGGAATCCATTAAAGGCCCTGTGCAGGTGCAAAATATGGGCCACACCTCAGAACCTGATTATGCAATGCCAAATTAAAACAAGACACAATGCCATACATGCAGGCATCTGGCATGGTGGACTCCAGCCATTACCAAACCATGCAAGAGAATGAGGAAGCTACTACATGATAGAGCAAACATAAAAAGGGAAGTAATCACTGATCAGTAGTATGGCAATAAAATATGTCCACACATACAATCCACTAAAGCTAGCTACAGCAACTTGAATCTGTGAATCTTGAGGCAATGTTACACCTGCCCCAAGTACACAGACAACCCTCAACTCCCCCCAAGAAATACAAATATATGTGAGAGATGCAACCATTTATCCAAACCGGAGGCTGAGCTCCCTCAACTCAGTACTGTCAAAACTAGTCAGGAGGAGAAGGTAACCACACACACCACACACCCAGTCCCACATAGACCTATCACAACTGCAAACCAAAGACATAAACACAGAAAAACATTCCCGGAGGCCCTAATTACAAACACACCACACCAACAGAGGCCTCCAAAGCAGACACCCAAGCAACCACAACCTCCAAACATAGCACATGCAACACATAGTACACAAACCTGGTGTGCCAAACAGTCACAGGCCAGAAGGAGAAACAACATGCCTGATACAGTTGTAATAGGTGACTCCATAGTCAGACACGCTGCTGTCCCACTCACCAGACTGAACAAGGGAAAGGATACAGTAAGCTGCCTGTAGGCTGCTACAATACGCCACATAACACAAGTACGCAGGTCACCCCAAAGCAAGTAGAAATATGATGCAGTCATAGTCCATGCTGGTGTGAATGACCTGAGATGTACCTCCCCGGACTACATGAAAAGAGACATAGATGAGCTCTCCGATTATGTAGTCCAGGCCAGTATGACACTGACCATTTGCAGCATCCTACCCTCACCAAGAATGATGCCACAGTACAAACACAGAATGATCAGCTTTAACAAGTGGCACAATTACTGGTGTCATTCCAAGGGGATCCAATGTCTGTCTGCTTGGGATGTCATGCTTGACAAGCCATGCTGCTGTTCCAGGGATGGCTTGCACCTGTTACCCCTGGGCGTCTGGATATTGGATAAGGCTTTTGCCACCTCCATAGAGCCTTTCGTAGGCAAGGCTGAAAAGACTAACCCACCACCCTAAAAAACATAAGTGGAAAAAAACATAAGGGTAATGCTGACCAATGCCAGACGTGTAAACCTCAATATGCATGCTCCCAAGGCCTTCCCCAGTATGGAGAACATCGGTGTCTGTGCAGTGACAGAAACCTGCTGCAAGCCTCCTGACAGCACACCAGCACTACCAGGTTATACCTCATATCATGTGTTATTGCCCGAAAACCTGGACCAAAATATAAAAGGAGGGTGAGTATCCATATTCAGCACAGACACCCATACGTCCAGGTAACTGAGAATGCACAAAGCATCAGAGACCACCCATGTGCAACTAACTGTAGGCAAGACTGCTGTACAGTCTGTAGCATGCTACAGACCACACTCTCACACACAGCAACCCCATCCAGCCATCCTGAAGACACTGGACAGTATGAATGTCCCACCAAATACCAAACAAGGTACTCACAAATTACCACATAGGTGGTAAACCATTATGTATGGAAGGAGTAATCAGGGACCTAGGGACACAAGTGGACAGTAACCTGTTATGTGACACTCACATTGCCAATGTGGCTAGGAAGACTGTCTATACTGGACACCGTATCATGAAAGGATTCACATCAACGTCAACAGAGGTCATTGTGCCCCTATACTGTTCTCTTATCAGACCCATAATCTAGTACAATGCCTCATTTGGGATGTACCTTACCTGACACCTGCAGCAGTTAGAAAGACCTCAAAGGTACCTCACCAAGAGGATAAAGGGTCTCAAATATATGTCATATGCTGCCTGGCTGTAGACACCCCAGCTGAATGCAGTCAGATACTGCCTACACAGAGGCGTTGTATGTCTGTTGTACAAGGCCATGTCCAACACAGGAGTAATGAACATGCTCCACCCCAGAAAACTCAAAGCCATCGGAGCTGTGAGAGTGAGAGATGTCAACCTCAACACATAATGAAATAGGATGTGCTGGAGGGACAGATACATAACCCAGAGGCTCCCTACACCCTGGAACAGAATCCCACTCCATGTTAGGCAGAGCCTTCTTGCCAAGTGGATGGATGATCGTAGATGTACACTGGGGGTCTTCACTGTGTCACGTCCAGACAGAGGCACAGTAAAGTAAATCATAAATGGCCATAATATTCACATAGCAAGGGGTGGCGAAAGCCACACACACACTCTGGCTAGGCTTATAAATGCCCTAGGGTGGATAGCCTAGTATGAACCTATGAACCTATGAAGATACAAATTGTACAGGACACTAAGGATAATCACAAGGCTTTCTCAACTGATGGTAGGAACCGTGTTGGGAATTCATAGATATGCTCTGAATCACACAAATATTACAAACAACATACCAAACACACACACATATTGCCAACATACAACTTGACAGGTGCAGTGCAAACCCCCAGAATGCAAAATATCTATCCCAGCAGACTGCTGGCCCCCTGACATTGCAGATGCTGAGGCTACAAAGCAAAACACACAGCAGCAATGGTATGAGATGGTGTCCTGGGCTGAGCCCAACATGGACTCCAAGAAGAATGGAATGCCAAATCACACTACTGCTCAATGTCAGCCTTACCACAGGATATGTACCCAAAGAGCAGTGTAAAACAACAGTGGTCATTCTCAATAAAGATGTTGCCTGAATGGATACTGCAAACTACCACCCCAGAATCCTGAGAAGCTTGGTCTGCACAGCTATGGAAAGGTTTAGCATGTACCGCAGACATAAAGATATTGGGACCTACTGACACCGGACCCTACCCAGTGTGGCTTTCTTAAGTGCAGATCCTGCCCCTTAAACATGTTTGACTCATTTGAAACAGTCATTAAGGTCATTGATGAGGGCAATGTGGTCCACACAGCGTAGCTGGACCTTGCAAAGGCTTCCATACAATACCCTACGTGTTCATCATAGATAGGCTCACCAGCTTAAATATAAACCCCTATGTCAGTAGAGGGGTTGCAAACCAGACCAAGGACAGAACTGACATGGTCAGACATGCTGCAGCCATGTCAGACTACAAACCAGATATAACTGGCATCCCACAAGGCTTGGTCCTGGGACCTCCCTCGTTTGGTATATATGTCCCATAGGTACAGGCCAACATGGAAGGACTGTGTCTGAACATGTTTGCAGAGGACTACAAACTGGCCACCATATCTGACCCTCCAGCTGACACAAGCATCCCACAAAAGGGCCACATAGAAACAGACAACTGGTGCCATAGCCATGTCAGCAAGCTAATTGCAGAAAAGTGTATAGTCAACCCCCGTGGATATACAGTAAGTGCCCACCAATTACCACATAGGTGTTAACCCATTACGTACTTAACATGTAATGAGAGACCTGGGGACACAAGGTGATAGATATCCTGCATTGGACAAACATGTGGCTGTAGTGTTTACAGAACCATACCATATACCCACCTAATAATGAAGGTTGTCAGATCTAGATAAGGGGAGGTCATTGTGGCTATGCAGTCATCCTTCATCAGCGTTATAATTGACTACAATAGCCCCTGTGGGATGCACCTCAGCAGACACCTCCATCAACTGTAAAGTCCCCAAAAGTACCTCACCAGGAGTATCAAAGAGCTTGAACAGATGCCATGTGTTGCCCGATTAAACAAACTGCAGCTCCACACACTGCCATACTGCCCACCCAGAGGCAAGCTGTGCCTGATGTATAAAGCCATGTCCAAGCTGGAATCAATGAACATGCTACACTTTGTACAATCTGAATGGCAGTGAGCTATGCACATGAGAGACCTAAACCCCAGCACTGACATACATAGGACAAGCTGTACTGAATGATCCATAACACAGAAGCCACCCCCACTCATGAGTAAACTCCCAGTACAGGTTAGCCAGAGAGTCACTCATCGATTCTCCTCAAGAGGAATCTTGATGAGTGGATGAGAGATGGTAGGTTTACCCTGGGTATCACTGTTATGTCACAGGTAGACGGAGGCACAGTATACTAACCATGACATATGTCATGGCAAACTCCACTTACAATGTGTGTCGAAGGACAAACACACTCTCCGACTAGCATTAGAAATGGCCTAGGGCACATCGCTAGTGTTTGCCAATGTACACCTATGTTGTGGAATACACTACCAATGTTGGACAAGCCTGGTTTAAGTAGTTCTTATCTGAACATAATGCAACATGGTCAGATGTGCACAACTGGCCCCTAACCAGGCTGTTGTGCTCACTATGGAAATGTAAAGCAGTGATAGGACTAAAGCCCAGGATACTGTCCACCACAGTGAAAGTACTGAACCAGTACACTATACGGTACTACAGTGTTAGGTCATTATGAAAGGATGTTGACAACTGTATGCAAAGTATCCCATGCAAACCCTGCAGGCACAGTATAATCCCTGTTGTGTTCAGACACAAAGCAGTTGGACAGGAACTACACAACATGACACACAACACACAACCATAAACGGGAGATATTGTTGAAGTTCACACTCATCCACAAATGTGGTGGGCTGCAGAGTTCAACCTATGGAAAGCTCACACTGGGCATGCTCACACACTTTGATAAATGAGACATATGTCAGACAACATGCCATGGGAAGGCTGAACTGGGCATGCTCACACACTTAGGCCAAATCTCAGTTTAGCAGTTGGCCACACATATCTGGTATTTGTACGTGTTATTCCAGGAACCAACCACATTACAGCAATCTGCCCAGTGCACACAGTTAAATGACTACAGAGACACACGTGATATAGTGGATCCCTCCCATATTCAAACATCTTCCACAGATACACAAGTTGTTCATACAAACAGGGAATGCTATGGCAATAAAGACCTGCAAATAATCTATCAGCAACAAATAATGTGCATCTGACAATTAAACATATGGGTGTAGAGGTCAACACTAGGCTGTTTGCCCTAGGGAATGACAGCTTAGCCAGAGTGTGCTTGGCGTCTGCCTCCCCAGTACAGTAGGCTACTGTGCCACTGTAAAGTAGGTCACATAAGGCACCGTGTGAGGCTAGTGTGCTGTGCCTCTGTCAAGCAGGGACACAGTGGAGATCCCAGGGTTTGAATTTGCTAAGCCACATCCATGTTGTTGGTGTGTGCTGGAAGAGGGTTGCTGAGGACCTCTAACAGTAAGTGGGCGTCAATAACAGACTGAGGGGAGCCTTATCTGCATTGTCTGGACAATTTCACTGTCAACACTGTGTCGTGATGATTATGAGGGATTGAAGTGTCATGCCGGTACTGTTCAGAGATGTCCTCCCTCTGTGGGCTACTGCTCTGCAATGTATTAGCTCACTCTGTCTGTTGGACAGCTCATATATGGCTGGTGTACACCTGACAGGTGTCCTGTTGTGGAGCAGTCATGGGTTAATTTGGGATAGCATGATCAATGCAAACCTTCCACATGCTCATAGAATGCAATTGTCAAGGATTATGCAGAGTAGCCTGTATACTCCCCCAGCATGGGTCCTTTGAAGTCTTCCACCCCAGTCTTCACAAGTGTAAAGTCTGCTTTTGATAAATACACTTTGTTTGCAGTGACAACCTTGCCTGGGGGTGGGGATGGGATATGGATGTCCAGGGAAAGGTGGGTATGGTCAGATATCAACAATGGTGGTCTACCTCTGGTGTGGAACAGTGAGTACCCATGCTGCAGATGGTCAGGTGCAATATGTATCCCCCCTTGTGGCTGTGGTGAGGGTTTCTGCCATAGCACATGGGCTCACAAACTGTAGTGGCTGTAGGGTAATGTTGTAGAGGCCTGAGTAGTTCCCACACACAATATGCCTGTACCTGACGTTAACAACTGGAATGGTGTATGTGAACACCTGCATATCTTGGCACTGTTCCCAGGGAAGCAAAGTGTGTGACCTGGATGTGGGAGGGGTGGTCTGGACTGGTTGTATTGTGTGTTGCAGGTCCTGTGGTCACGAAGCATGGTATAGAACATAACCTGCCAGTGCGATGTGCATATCTGACCCTGAAGTAGGTGGCTGCAAATGCATATATATGCTATTCCCCACCTGACAGGTAGTACTAAATGTACATACCTCTGTAGAAATAATGATGTCAGCACCCTATAAATGCTGCAGGTGCAGATGCCCAGTAATTCGGATAGTGCGCTCTGCTAATGTGTCTCCCTCAAGTGTCATAACATAGTTAGGTAGGGGTTTGAATTCTGCAAATGCTCAGTGTGTGTGGAGGGGGGTTAGTGTATGTGCAATTCTGTATGAAAGAAATGTCCCTTTTTGCAACAAGGAGAACACACTACAGGATGCACATTCCCCTTTCTAAACACTGATGATGTCAGCACCCTATAAGTACAGCAGGAGAAAGGAAACCTCACAGTAATGCGAATAGCGCGCTCTGCTAATGCGTCCGTCTCGAGTGTTATAACATAGTTAGGTAGGGGTTTGAATCCTGCAAATGCTCAGTGTGTGTGTGGAGGGGGGTTAGTGTATGTGCAAGTCTGTATGAAAGAAATGTCCCTTTTGGCAACTAGGAGAACACACTACAGGATGCACATTCCCCTTTCTAAACACTGATGATGTCAGCACCCTATAAGTACAACAGGAGAAGGGAAGCCTCCCAGTAATGCGAATAGCGCACTCTGCTAATGTGTCCATCTTGAGTGTCATAACATAGTTAGGTAGGGGTTTGAAACCTGCAAATGTCAAGTGTGTGTGTGGGGGGTGGAAGTAGGGTGTGTGCAATTACATGTGTGAGAGAATTGACCCTTTTGCCAACCAGTACAACACACCAGCTGCTGCATATTCCAATCTCTACACAGAGATGATGTCAGCACCCTACAAGTACAACGGAAGAGGGCAAATCGCCCAGTAATGCAAATAGCACACTCTGCTACTGCGTCTCTCACTACTGTCATAGCACAGTTAGTTATGGCTTTGAATTCCACACATGCCACATGTGTTTTTGTCACATAGAATGCCCATGTGTGTGGGTTGTTGTTCACAATAATGCATGACATCAATTAAACCAGTAATGGCAATGAACACAGATGATGTATGTGTGTGCCAAATACACATATGTACCTGTGACCTTCAATAGTTCCCATGTCTGACACCTGCCACATGTGAATACATGGTATTTGCACCGGATAACATTATGACTGTGGTCTTCTGTGCGGGTGCTGCATGTGGTATGTGTATATACAGTGTGAGATGTATATGGTATCATCCTAGCAGCGAGGGATACACATCTGGTCTGGGGCATATAGCCTACATTTTGTTGATGAACAGGTGCTGCATGTTTTCACCTGTTGTGGGAGTGGTAACAAGTTGTTCCATAGCAATGCAGTGACTACATGCTAGGAACCTTTCAGCTAGGGTGTTATAGCTACAGTAATTCATCAGCATTCAGTAATACGTCAGCATTCCTGGTGAGGGTATGATGCCAACCAAGGTCAGGGTCATACCAGCCTGTGCCACATGCTCAGAGAACCTCTTCATGTTCCCTATCATGTAGTCCAGGGAGGTACATCACAGGTCAGCCATAGTGGCATGGACAATGACTGAGTCATATGTGTCCATGCCTTTGACTGACCTGTATGCTTGTGTTATGTGGTGGACCATAGTGCCCCACGGGCATATCACTGTGACCTTCACCTTGTCCAGCCTGGTGAGCGTGACCTCACTGTACCGGACAATAAAGGTACCTAACACAACTGTAGCAGGTGTGTTGTCTAGCTGTACAGGCTGTGACTGTTTGGCACACAGGATTTGTGTGCTATGTGTTGCATGTGCTGTGTTCTGGCATAATGTATGCCTGTGTGCCAGTTGTAGAGGTGTCTGCCGCTCAGGCAGGATGCTATTCTTAGGCTCCACGAATGGTCCAGTGTGTTCACGTGTTTGTATTGCTGTCAGTGTAGGTCTACATCAGACTGGTATTGTAGTCACTGTAGTATTTCATGCCACCTGACAGGTTATGCCAGTACTGGGTTCAGAGTGCTTAGTCCCCAGTTTGGCTATGTGGTTGCATCTCATACATGTGTTGTACATCCATGTGTAGGGGAGAGGGTTGATGGTGTACATGTGGCAGCTGTGACATTGCCACATGACCCACATATTCCACAACTGTACCATAGAGGTGACTGACAAGTGACCTTTGCACATGCTATCATAGTATTGTGATTGCCATGGTGATTAACAGCACATAGGGCCAATGGGGAACAAGGTACATAGGTTCATAGGATCATACTAGGCAATCTGCCCTAGGGCATTTATAAACCTAGCCAGAATGTGTTTGGCTTTCGCCACCCATTGTAAATTTATTTTGCTATGCCCTTTTTCGAGGTTAGTATACTGTGCCTCTGTCTAACAGTGACACGGAAGTGATACCCGGGGTAAACCTACAATCTCCCATCCACTCATCGAGATTCCTCTTGAAGAGAGTCAATGAGGGACTCTGCCTAACCTGGACTGGGATTTTATTCCAGAGTGAAGGGAGCCTCTGGGTTATGAATCTGTCCCTCCTGCATGTCCTATTTATTTCAGTGCTGAGGTTCAAGTCTCTCAAGCGCGTAGCTCGATGGGATTTGGATATCCTAAGGTGCAGCATGCCCATTAATTCTGGGTTGGACATGGCTTTATACGTCATGCACAGATCACCTCTGAACAGGCGGTATGCCACTGAGTAGAGCTGGAGTTTCTTTAACTGGGCAGCATATGGCATCTGTTTGAGCCCTTTGATCCTCTTGGTGAGGTACTTTTGGGGTCTTTCCAGTTGCTGCAGGTGTCTGGTAAGGTACATCCCAACAGGGGCATTGTACTCAATTATGGGCCTGATGAGGGATGAGTAAAGAGGCACGATGTCCTCCCCTGATCTAGATGTGAATCCCTTCATGATGAGGTGGGCTATATAAAATATTTTTCTAACAACTTTGGCCACGTGGTTGTCAAATGAGAGATTGCTATCAACTTGGGTCTCCAGGTCCCTAATTACCTCTTCTGTACTTAATGGATTACCACCTATGTGGTAATTTGTCAGCACTTTGTTTTTGCCAAAGGGGATGACTATACACGTTTTGTCATTCAGCTTGAGGCCATGGCTCTGGCACAAGTTGTCTGTTTCTATGAGGCCCTTTTGGAGGATGCTTGTGTCGGCTGGAGAGTCGATTATGGTGGCCAGTTTGCAGTCATCTGCGAATTTGGTCAGCCACAGTCCTTCCATGTTGGCCTGTACCCCCGAGAAATATATACCGAACAAGAGAGGTCCCAGGACTGAGCTTTGTGGGACACCACTTGTAACTGATTTGGAGTCTGACATGGCTCCAGCAATTCTAACCATGTGGGTTCTGTCCTTGAGCCAGTGTGCAATCCATCTAGTGACATAGGGGTTTATATTTAAGCTGGTGAGCTTCTCTAGAATGCCCGAGTGAGGTATTGTATCGAAGGCTTTTGCGAGGTCCAGGTTGGCTGTGTGGACCACCTTCCTCTCGTCAATGGCCTTGGTGACTGTTTCAAAGAAATCAACCAGGTTTAAGAGGCAGGGTCTGCCCTTAACAAAGCCAAACTGGGTAGGATCCAGTGTCTGTAGGTCCCCAATATCTTTATTTATGAGGTCCATGATGATCCTTTCCATAGCTTTGCAGACCAAGCTAGTCAGGTTTATGGGGCGATAGTGTCCAGGATCCGTTGAGGCACCACCTTTTTGGAGAGGGACCACTGTTGCTGTACACCACTCTTTGAGCACATATCCTGTAGTAAGGCTGAGACTGAACAGTAGTTTTATGTTTGGGTGTAGCTCTTCTTGGAGTTCATGTAGGACACAGCCTGGGACACTGTCTGGCACCATTGATGCTATGTTTTTTGCTTTGGAGAGGGTGGCTCTTACCTGAGCATCTGAGATGTCAGGGGAGCAGCACTCTGCTGGGATAGATATTTGCCCTTTCGGTGTGGAGGGGGGGGGGGAGTTTGTGCTGAACCTGTCAGCTAGGATGCTGGCAATGTCTGTGGGTTCAGTGTTTCTTTTGACATTTTGGACTACCTCTGAGCATATCTGGGAATTACCACCCAGGTTCCTAACATAACTAAAGAAAGCCTTGTGATTATCCTTAGTGTCCTGTGCAATTTTCTCTCGAAGCTGGCCTTAGACAATTTTATGAGTGCCCGTAGTTTTTTGCTAATACTGATCAGTGATGCCTTCCCTTTTTGGGATTTTGCTCTATCATTTAGTAGCTTCCTCCTTCTATTGTATAGTTTGTTTATGGCTGGGGTCCACCAGACAGAATGTCTGCCTTTGGAGGATTGGGTCTTGGTTTTATTTGGGATTGCATGATCCATGCATTCCTGAAGGTGTCCATAGAATGTGTTTATAGAGGAATCTGTGGTCTGGGCCGTATTTTCCACAGGCCCAGGGGCTTTGAAGGTTTCCACCTCAGTTTTGAGGAGTGTGAATTTGCTTTAGAGAAGTTTTTCACCGTGGTTTTCTGGGCAGGGGGTGGGGTCGGGATGTGAATATCCAGTGAGATTAGTTTATGGTCTGATCTTACCAGTGAGGGATACACTTCTGGTCTGGAGCATAGAGTCCCCATGTTGGTGATGATCAGGTCCAGTATGTTTTCCCCTCTTGTGGGAGTGGTAACAAGTTGTTCCATAGCATTTGAATTCATAAATTCTAGGAATCTTTGGGCTAGGGTGTTGGAGCGAGAGTCATGCTCCCAGTCTACGTTTGGGTAGTTGAAGTCGCCCAATATAATGATGTTTGGAGAGACCTTCATATTTTCCACTGTTCTCAGGAAGGCTGAGTGCAATTCCTGGGTTTGGGAGGGTGGTCTGTAGCAGGCTATAACCTGGAAGGCAGTTTTACCCACTGTTAGTTGAACATGGATAGTCTCTGATGCTTCGTGCTTTTCCACCAACCTGGAGGTGTGGGTATCTTTGATGAATATCGATACCCCCCCTCCTTTTGTGGTTCAGTCCAAGTTTTGGGGTTGAAAAGCATGGTATGATTTATAACCTGGTAGTGCTGGGGTGCTCTCAGTAGCCCTGAACCAGGTATCTGTTACTGCACAGATATCGATGTTCTCCATGCTAAGGAGAGTTTCGAGTGCGTACATCTTGAGGTTTAGACTTCTGGTGTTGAGTAGCATTACTCTTAGTTTCTTATCCCTTGTGATACCTATGGAGGTAGGTTTGTCTTTTGAGCCTTGCCTAACAAAGGCACTATGGGGGTAGCAAGAGCCTTTGCCAATATCCGAAAGCCCAGGGGTGACAGGTGCAAGCCGTCCCTAGCAAAGCAGGTGGTTCAACAGAAGGTGAGTATGTGAGGGTGTAGTGCCTGTGATTAGTTAGCACTGGCATATATGACTGCTCACGTGGACAAATGCCAGGTAAGTCATATGCAATGTGTCACAGGCAATGTACATGTGAACAGGACAAACAGTGACGTTCTGTCAAGTGAGACATGGACATACATATAGTAAGCTATGCAGATGTCACTAGGAGTCCGTCCACAGAAGCTCTGTAACTCTGCATTGCAGGTGGGATCAGTGTTCCAGGGTAACTGCAAGCAAACATGCATGCAAACAAAGCTACAGTAAGCAGGGCTGCATGTAGTCCATTGTACAACAAACAAGCTGTACCACTTCCAGTAGGTAACACTGCAAATATGCAGGCACTATGCACATGTACATGGAAATACACAGGTCAGATGGCTAGGGTCCAGTCTCAGCGCACACAAGTTTACAGACCATGTACCGTCAGGATGTACAATAACTGGATGGAAACCCATGTGCTCATACCTGCAGTAATACACATGTCAAATAACAGACACTGAGCCTTCACTCAGTGCTTCCATACTTAGTAGGATGTATGCTACCTGGCCTGCCACCACAGTATCCCTGACATGTATGGGGACTCTCCCTCCTGTGACAGTTAGTTTTGTGTGTTGGGGCTGTCTAGCATGGTATGAGATGTGAGCTTGCAGTGCTAGGGTGCTCCTGTGTGTTCTGTACCAGTCGTGTAGTACTGCACACATATCAACATCCTCAAACATCCGCATTAGAGAGTCCAGTGTGGACAACATGCCACTTGCAGTTTACATGTCCATCATTGCGTATCAATACTTTCATTACCTTATCCCTTGTGCTACCTATGTATGTAGCCTTCTGTTGACATCCTTACCACCAGTATGCCAACATGTGCAGATGATACACTATGGTACTTACCATGGGTGTAGACAACAGTACATGACAATCATACCCTTACTGCATCAGGCATGCTGAGATAGACCCACAATTATATCAGCATATATAACCCAGACTGTTAACAACATGATACTACTACTACACGTCTATGTAGTCACCCTGTGCATCAGCAACATGTTAACCTGTACCTGCACTGATGTTACAGATTGCAGGAGGTGGCACAGTTTCATCATATGCACAGAGTGTGAACTTGTTATGCCTGAGTCAGCCACCAATACCACCAATTGAAATGTATGTGTATGTGTGTTGGTGAGGGACAGCAGTACAAGGTGGGGCAATGTTGATGCAGTGTGTGCATGTATGCGGTAGCCCTAGGTGTTGTCATTTCACATGTGTGTATGGATGCACACAGTTCCACCTCATGGCTGCCATATACTGGTGTTTGTGGACAGCCACAAACTGTACCTGCCAGGTCATACAGATCAGTGTCTCTGGCCACGGACACGGTACCTGTGTCTTGCAGGGGTGCTACGGACTGTATCCGGTACCAACCCAGACTGGGTACTGTCATCAGAAGCAGGTGTTCGTTGACTGGACACAGATCCCTGTTGGGCCTGGCCAGAGCCATGTGCACGTGGTCTCCTGGGGCGGTCTGATGACAGCACAGACCCAGCATTGCTGGGGCTGCTGCTGGCACTATGGGGGTGGCCGCGGCCCTGTTGTCCGTGATGACTGCCAGCTGCTGCTGTTGCCAGCATACGCCCACGTCAATGCCTCAACCATCCAGCATCGCCCTGGCTCATGGACATGTAGTTGTGGAACCGGTCTAATATGTCCCCACAACGTCTGTCTATGACATCGGTGAAATTACGGATGGCAGCCGCAATGTCACGCATACTGTCAGTCATGGCTGTGAGACATGCTGTCAGCTCCCTCAGACCATTCCATACGTGACTGTGCCTGCATAACAGCCCGAAACATAGCTGAGGTTGTAAGACCTCTGTGGGCACGTCTGACAGGGGCAGTACACCCATGGATGCTCCCACTAGAACCCCTGGACATCTGTTTGTGTGGTACCATCTCAGGGCCATGCCCATGGCTAATGTGTGGGGACGCACGTGCAGCAGATACCACATTACCCTGGTCAATGCCCACTGTATGCTGTCCATCACCTAGGGACATTGGTGACAAAGGGTGTATTGGCAGGATAACTGTGCGCATTGATGGGGTTGACAGCTGTGTACTGTCAATTGGCTGACCAATGACGGACCCTGGCATACCTTCCTGTGCCATTACACAGATGTCACCATTATCAGTACCCATGGCACCTGATTCAGGTTCCCTGCTGCATGACACCAGAGCAGCACCAGAACCTGTGGGAGGGAAACAGGAAACACAGTTTACAATGTCTACACAATATTACCAGTGATGCACACATCCAAACATGCACAGGTCCACACATGCACAGGTCCACACATGCACACATGCACAGGTGCACACATGCACACATGCACACATGCACACATGCACACATGCACACGTGCACACATGCACACATGCACACATACACAGGTGCACACAGTTGCACACAGTTGTACACTACTCAGTATGCGAGATGTCAACACACAGACACAGACACACCTGCATGCATACACAGAGCACTACTCAGTGAGCCTAATATTACTATTACTGTCAAGACTATTAAAGGTATTGTTAATACATACTCACCAGCATGGATAGGCTGCATTGCTGTTACACTGGATGGACCTGCAGAAGTGAGGAATCTAATGTCAGTGGGCACAACTGTGCCATTGTTACTAAGTATGATACAGGTCAGTAGTACAACAGTCGCCTTTCACAGGTCAGCTGTTGATATTGAGAATATCACACTTGCACATTAAATACTATGATGACAGCTACAAACCAAGGACACACCTCACACATGCATTAACTACCAGTGTACTATACATATGGCATATTACCTGTACGCTCGTAGTCTTGCTGCTGCGTGGCTCCAGCCTCCATCATAATGCATGTCTGCTGCTGCTGTTGTTGTTGGTGGGCTGGAGCCACTACACTTATGAGTAGTCCCTCCAGTCTGGTGAGTGGGGGATGTGTAGCCACTCCACCACCTGTGGCAACCTGTTGCCTGTGGATATCCTACGCACGCTGACGGACATTTCTGATTAAATCACTGCAGTGATGTCGTACCTGCTCATATGTCCTATTATGCGTGCCTATGTCATTTACCCGACGGACCAGGTCCTGCCACAGTGCAGCCCTCTCCTGCTGATTCTGGCTGGTGCGGGAAAAGAGTATTGCATAATCCCGCACCAGGCTCTGGTGTATCTCCTCATCCTCAGTTGCAGAGTAAGCTGGATTGCGCGGGTGAGCCATGGTCCTGAAAAAGGAAATAACATGATATCAGCAATATATGTCAGCAGAATTTGGCACACATACTACGCATGCTACTCGACTGTTGTGATACAACATATCTCACACATATAGCATATGTCTGTCTATTGGTGGATACACATGTAAATGGCCAGGTATCAGTGCTCAGCCAGCAACTGTGCAACAGTACCTGGCACACTCCATACGACATACTACCAAACCCCAGCAGTCAGAACACTGATTCAGGTCCAAAGCACCTCCTCACTCTGGGGGTTTGTATCTAGGTACTGTATGGGGTACATCATCAACTACTGTGAGCTGACCACAAACTAATTGCCCTGGATATACATATCCCACCTCCACCACCAGCACAAACGACTATAGTGAATAACATTGCAAATGCAAACTTTACACTTTGTAACAGTGACATGGTATCCTTTCAGCCCACTGGGCCAGTGGAAGACACAACCCACAATGCTGACCCCTTCACAAATGATTTCTACGGACATCTCTGAGAATGGATGGATCATGCAATCCCATATAAGACCAAGACACTCTCCACAAAGGGACAGCATCCTGTCTGGTGGACCCCAGCCATAGACAGATTGTATTACAAAAGATGGAAGCTACTGCAAGACAGAGCAGAATTCCATAAAGGGAAGGCATGTCTGATCAGCACTAGTAAGGAGTTATTTTCTCTCATACAAACATCCATGGGCAACTTTGAGAGGGAAATCATCAGGGACACTACAGATAACCACAAGGCCTTCTTCAGTTATGTTAGCAACCTGGTCAGAAACCCTCCACTATGCTCATAGTTAGTACACAACAACAAATAATGCACTGAACCACAGATATTGGCAACATTGTGGCAGACAGGTTCAGTGCAGGTTTCCCCCCTCCCTCTCCCCCAAAATAAGACAAAGTTATCCCAGCTGACTGTAACCTCCCTGTCATCACAGATGTCCAGGTGAGAGCCGCCCTCAGGAAAGCAGAATACACATGAATGGGACCTGATGGTATCCCCGGTTGCATGCTACATGAACTCCAAGAGGAGCTAAACACACATATAGAAGTGTTATGTAACACTAGCCTGACTACAGGATATGTACCTGTACACTGGCGCACAGCAGCAGTGTTTCCACTCCACAAAGGAGGCACCTCTACATACCAATACAATACAACACTATACAATACATTACAATACAATACTATACAATATGCTATTGCCCCTGGGACTATAGCAGCATACTGTTCTGCTACCCTGACCATTGTGACACATGTGATGTGATGGTACCTGCTGCAGTCAAACAGTTACACAGGGTGACTCATATGGCATATTACCTATCTGACTAACATTCAGCAGGGGTATGTGTGACATGTACTCATGGGGAGTCTTGCTTCTTAACACTGTGTGGTTTATTGCAGGGTATGTCTTATCTGTGGGTAGGAACCTGTACCTCCACCATGTGCTCTCTATTGCAGTGTCACGGACGACACACATCAATCATTTAAGTTGTGGATGGTGTGAGGTGTTACTATGGTTGTTGGACATCTGTCATGGGTGTGACTTAAGTATGTAAATCCAGGAGTGGTAACCTCTATGTGGGTAGTATGTATGTACTCTGT